>NW_028258691.1:0-60019 GCF_982586985.1 Callionymus lyra
CCAACTTTTTTTTTTTTTTTTTTACCTCTTCAAAACTCCAACATTGATTTTTTGTTCGTTTTTTTACCTCTTCAAAACTCAATTTTTTTTTTTTTTTTTACCTCTTCAAAACTCCAACATTTTTTTTTTTTTTTACCTCTTCAAAACTCCAACATTGATTTTTTGTTCCTTTTTTTACCTCTTCAAAACTCCAAATTTTTTTTTTAATTTTTTTTTACCTCTTCAAAACTCAATTTTTTTTTTACCTCTTCAAAACTCCACAATTTTTTTTTTTTTTTCACCTCTTCAAAACTCCAACATTTTTTTTTTTTTTTACCTCTTCAAAACTCCAACTTTTTTTTTTTTTTTACCTCTTCAAAACTCCAACATTTTTTTTTTTTTTACCTCTTCAAAACTCCAACATTGATTTTTTGTTCCTTTTTTTACCTCTTCAAAACTCAATTTTTTTTTTTTACCTCTTCAAAACTCCAATTTTTTTTTTTTTTACCTCTTCAAAACTCCAACTTTTTTTTTTTTTTTTTTACCTCTTCAAAACTCCAACATTGATTTTTTGTTCCTTTTTTTACCTCTTCAAAACTCAATTTTTTTTTTTTTTTTTTACCTCTTCAAAACTCCAACATTTTTTTTTTTTTTTTTTTTACCTCTTCAAAACTCCACAATTTTTTTTTATTTTTTTTTTACCTCTTCAAAACTCCATTTTTTTTTTTTACCTCTTCAAAACTCCAACATTGATTTTTTGTTCCTTTTTTTACCTCTTCAAAACTCCAATTTTTTTTTTTTTTTTTTTACCTCTTCAAAACTCCAACTTTTTTTTTTTTTTTTTTTTACCTCTTCAAAACTCCTAAGTTTTTCTTTTTTTTTTTACCTCTTCAAAACTCCAATTTTTTTTTTTTTTTTTTTTACCTCTTCAAAACACCAACTTTTTTTTTCTTTTTTTTTACCTCTTCAAAACTCCAACATTGATTTTTTGTTCCTTTTTTTACCTCTTCAAAACTCCACAATTTTTTTTTTTTTTTTTTTACCTCTTCAAAACTCCAATTTTTTTTTTTTTTACCTCTTCAAAACTCCACAATTTTTTTTTTTTTTTTTTTACCTCTTCAAAACTCCATTTTTTTTTTTTTACCTCTTCAAAACTCCAACATTGATTTTTTGTTCCTTTTTTTACCTCTTCAAAACTCCAATTTTTTTTTTTTTTTTTTACCTCTTCAAAACTCCAACTTTTTTTTTTTTTTTTTTTACCTCTTCAAAACTCCAATTTTTTTTTTTTTTACCTCTTCAAAACTCCACAATTTTTTTTTTTTTTTTTTACCTCTTCAAAACTCAATTTTTTTTATTTTTTTTTTACCTCTTCAAAACTCCAACTTTTTTTTTTTTTTTTTTTACCTCTTCAAAACTCCATTTTTTTTTTTTTTACCTCTTCAAAACTCCAACATTGATTTTTTGTTCCTTTTTTTACCTCTTCAAAACTCCACAATTTTTTTTTTTTTTACCTCTTCAAAACACCAACTTTTTTTTTCTTTTTTTTTACCTCTTCAAAACTCCTAAATTTTTCATTTTTTTTTTACCTCTTCAAAACTCCACAATTTTTTTTTTTTTTTACCTCTTCAAAACTCCAACATTTTTTTTTTTTTACCTCTTCAAAACTCCAACATTGATTTTTTGTTCCTTTTTTTACCTCTTCAAAACTCAATTTTTTTTTTTTACCTCTTCAAAACTCCAATTTTTTTTTTTTTTACCTCTTCAAAACTCCAACTTTTTTTTTTTTTTTTTTACCTCTTCAAAACTCCAACATTGATTTTTGTTCGTTTTTTTACCTCTTCAAAACTCAATTTTTTTTTTTTTTTTTTACCTCTTCAAAACTCAATTTTTTTTATTTTTTTTTTACCTCTTCAAAACTCCAACTTTTTTTTTTTTTTTTTTTACCTCTTCAAAACTCCATTTTTTTTTTTTTTACCTCTTCAAAACTCCAACATTGATTTTTTGTTCCTTTTTTTACCTCTTCAAAACTCCACAATTTTTTTTTTTTTTTACCTCTTCAAAACACCAACTTTTTTTTTCTTTTTTTTTACCTCTTCAAAACTCCTAAATTTTTCTTTTTTTTTTTACCTCTTCAAAACTCCACAATTTTTTTTTTTTTTTACCTCTTCAAAACTCCAACATTTTTTTTTTTTTACCTCTTCAAAACTCCAACATTGATTTTTTGTTCCTTTTTTTACCTCTTCAAAACTCAATTTTTTTTTTTTTACCTCTTCAAAACTCCAATTTTTTTTTTTTTACCTCTTCAAAACTCCAACTTTTTTTTTTTTTTTTTACCTCTTCAAAACTCCAACATTGATTTTTTGTTCGTTTTTTTACCTCTTCAAAACTCAATTTTTTTTTTTTTTTTTACCTCTTCAAAACTCCAACATTTTTTTTTTTTTTTACCTCTTCAAAACTCCAACATTGATTTTTTGTTCCTTTTTTTACCTCTTCAAAACTCCAAATTTTTTTTTTAATTTTTTTTTACCTCTTCAAAACTCAATTTTTTTTTTACCTCTTCAAAACTCCATTTTTTTTTTTTTTTTTTTTACCTCTTCAAAACTCCAACATTGATTTTTTGTTCCTTTTTTTACCTCTTCAAAACTCAATTTTTTTATTTTTTTTTTACCTCTTCAAAACTCCAACATTTTTTTTTTTTTTTACCTCTTCAAAACTCCAACATTGATTTTTTGTTCCTTTTTTTACCTCTTCAAAACTCCAAATTTTTTTTTTAATTTTTTTTTACCTCTTCAAAACTCAATTTTTTTTTTTACCTCTTCAAAACTCCACAATTTTTTTTTTTTTTTTTACCTCTTCAAAACTCCATTTTTTTTTTTTTTTACCTCTTCAAAACTCCAACTTTTTTTTTTTTTTTACCTCTTCAAAACTCAATTTTTTTTTTTTTTTTTTTTTACCTCTTCAAAACTCCAACATTGATTTTTTGTTCCTTTTTTTACCTCTTCAAAACTCAATTTTTTTTTGTTTTACCTCTTCAAAACTCCAATTTTTTTTTTTTTTTACCCCTTCAAAACTCCAATTTTTTTTTTTTTTACCTCTTCAAAACTCCATTTTTTTTTTTTTTTACCTCTTCAAAGCTCCAACATTGATTTTTTGTTCCTTTTTTTACCTCTTCAAAACTCCACAATTTTTTTTTTTTTTTTTTTTACCTCTTCAAAACTCCAAATTTTTTTTTTTTTTTACCTCTTCAAACCTCCACAATTTTTTTTTTTTTTTTTTTACCTCTTCAAAACTCAATTTTTTTTTTTTACCTCTTCAAAACTCCAATTTTTTTTTTTTTACCTCTTCAAAACTCCAACTTTTTTTTTTTTTTTTTTTTTTACCTCTTCAAAACTCAAATTTTTTTTTTTTTTTTTCCTCTTCAAAACTCCAAATTTTTTTTTTTTTTTTTTTTTACCTCTTCAAAACTCCAACTTTTTTTTTATTTCTTTTTACCTCTTCAAAACTCCTAAATTTTTATTTTATTTTTTTACCTCTTCAAAACTCCAACATTTTTTTTTTTTTTACCTCTTCAAAACTCCAACATTGATTTTTTGTTCCTTTTTTTACCTCTTCAAAACTCCACAATTTTTTTTATATATTTTTTTTACCTCTTCAAAACTCCAACTTTTTTTTTTTTTTTTACCTCTTCAAAACTCTACAATTTTTTTTTTTTTTTTTTACCTCTTCAAAACTCCAATTTTTTTTTTTTTTTACCTCTTCAAAACTCCAACTTTTTTTTTTTTTTTTTACCTCTTCAAAACTCCAAAATTTTTTTTTTTTTTTTTTTTTTACCTCTTCAAAACTCCAACATTTTATTTTTTTTTACCTCTTCAAAACTCCAACATTGATTTTTTGTTCCTTTTTTTACCTCTTCAAAACTCCACAATTTTTTTTTTTTTTTTTTTTACCTCTTCAAAACTCCAACTTTTTTTTTTTTTTTTACCTCTTCAAAACTCTACAATTTTTTTTTTTTTTTTTTTTACCTCTTCAAAACTCCAACTTTTTTTTTTTTTACCTCTTCAAAACTCGAACTTTTTTTTTTTTTTTTTTACCTCTTCAAAACTCCAACATTGATTTTTTGTTCCTTTTTTTACCTCTTCAAAACTCCAAATTTTTTTTTTTTTTTTTTACCTCTTCAAAACTCCAAATTTTTTTTTTTTTTTTTACCTCTTCAAAACTCCACAATTTTTTTTATTTTTTTTTTTTACCTCTTCAAAACTCCAACATTTTTTTTTTTTTTACCTCTTCAAAACTCCAACTTTTTTTTTTTTTTTTTTTACCTCTTCAAAACTCAAATTTTCTTTTTTTTTTTTCCTCTTCAAAACTCCAAATTTTTTTTTTTTTTTTTTTTACCTCTTCAAAACTCCAACTTTTTTTTTTATTTCTTTTTACCTCTTCAAAACTCCTAAATTTTTATTTTATTTTTTTAACTCTTCAAAACTCCAACATTTTTTTTTTTTTTACCTCTTCAAAACTCCAACATTGATTTTTTGTTCCTTTTTTTACCTCTTCAAAACTCCACAATTTTTTTCATATATTTTTTTTACCTCTTCAAAACTCCAACTTTTTTTTTTTTTTTTACCTCTTCAAAACTCCACAATTTTTTTTTTTTTTTTTTTACCTCTTCAAAACTCCAATATTTTATTTTTTTTTACCTCTTCAAAACTCCAACATTGATTTTTTGTTCCTTTTTTTACCTCTTCAAAACTCCACAATTTTTTTTTTTTTTTTTTACCTCTTCAAAACTCCAACTTTTTTTTTTTTTTTTTTACCTCTTCAAAACTCCACAATTTTTTTTATTTTTATTTTTTACCTCTTCAAAACTCCAACATTTTTTTTTTTTTTACCTCTTCAAAACTCCAACATTGATTTTTTGTTCCTTTTTTTACCTCTTCAAAACTCCACAATTTTTTTTTTTTTTTTTTTTTTACCTCTTCAAAACTCAAATTTTTTTTTTTTTTTTTCCTCTTCAAAACTCCAAATTTTTTTTTTTTTTTTTTTTTTACCTCTTCAAAACTCCAATTTTTTTTTTATTTCTTTTAACCTCTTCAAAACTCCTAAATTTTTATTTTATTTTTTTACCTCTTCAAAACTCCAACATTTTTTTTTTTTTACCTCTTCAAAACTCCAACATTGATTTTTTGTTCCTTTTTTTACCTCTTCAAAACTCCACAATTTTTTTTATATATTTTTTTACCTCTTCAAAACTCCAACTTTTTTTTTTTTTTTTACCTCTTCAAAACTCTACAATTTTTTTTTTTTTTTTTTTACCTCTTCAAAACTCCAACTTTTTTTTTTTTTTACCTCTTCAAAACTCCAACTTTTTTTTTTTTTTTTTTACCTCTTCAAAACTCCAAAATTTTTTTTTTTTTTTTTTTTTTACCTCTTCAAAACTCCAACATTTTATTTTTTTTTACCTCTTCAAAACTCCAACATTGATTTTTTGTTCCTTTTTTTACCTCTTCAAAACTCCACAATTTTTTTTATTTTTTTTTTTTACCTCTTCAAAACTCCAACTTTTTTTTTTTTTTTTTACCTCTTCAAAACTCCACAATTTTTTTTATTTTTTTTTTTTACCTCTTCAAAACTCCAACATTTTTTTTTTTTTTTACCTCTTCAAAACTCAAATTTTCTTTTTTTTTTTACCTCTTCAAAACTCTACAATTTTTTTTTTTTTTTTTTTTACCTCTTCAAAACTCCAACTTTTTTTTTTTTTTTTACCTCTTCAAAACTCTACAATTTTTTTTTTTTTTTTTTTACCTCTTCAAAACTCCAACTTTTTTTTTTTTACCTCTTCAAAACTCGAACTTTTTTTTTTTTTTTTTTACCTCTTCAAAACTCCAACATTGATTTTTTGTTCCTTTTTTTACCTCTTCAAAACTCCAAATTTTTTTTTTTTTTTTTTTTTTACCTCTTCAAAACTCCAATTTTTTTTTTATTTCTTTTAACCTCTTCAAAACTCCTAAATTTTTATTTTATTTTTTTACCTCTTCAAAACTCCAACATTTTTTTTTTTTTTACCTCTTCAAAACTCCAACATTGATTTTTTGTTCCTTTTTTTACCTCTTCAAAACTCCACAATTTTTTTTATATATTTTTTTTACCTCTTCAAACTCCAACTTTTTTTTTTTTTTTTACCTCTTCAAAACTCTACAATTTTTTTTTTTTTTTTTTTTACCTCTTCAAAACTCCAACTTTTTTTTTTTTTTACCTCTTCAAAACTCCAACTTTTTTTTTTTTTTTTTTACCTCTTCAAAACTCCAAAATTTTTTTTTTTTTTTTTTTTTTACCTCTTCAAAACTCCAACATTTTATTTTTTTTTACCTCTTCAAAACTCCAACATTGATTTTTTGTTCCTTTTTTTACCTCTTCAAAACTCCACAATTTTTTTTATTTTTTTTTTTTACCTCTTCAAAACTCCAACATTTTTTTTTTTTTTTACCTCTTCAAAACTCAAATTTTCTTTTTTTTTTTTACCTCTTCAAAACTCTACAATTTTTTTTTTTTTTTTTTTTTACCTCTTCAAAACTCCAACTTTTTTTTTTTTTTTACCTCTTCAAAACTCTACAATTTTTTTTTTTTTTTTTTTTACCTCTTCAAAACTCCAACTTTTTTTTTTTTACCTCTTCAAAACTCGAACTTTTTTTTTTTTTTTTTTACCTCTTCAAAACTCCAACATTGATTTTTTGTTCCTTTTTTTACCTCTTCAAAACTCCAAATTTTTTTTTTTTTTTTTTACCTCTTCAAAACTCCAAATTTTTTTTTTTTTTTTTACCTCTTCAAAACTCCACAATTTTTTTTTTTTTTTTTTACCTCTTCAAAACTCCAACATTTTATTTTTTTTACCTCTTCAAAACTCCAACATTGATTTTTTGTTCCTTTTTTTACCTCTTCAAAACTCCACAATTTTTTTTTTTTTTTTACCTCTTCAAAACTCCACAATTTTTTTTATTTTTTTTTTACCTCTTCAAAACTCTACAATTTTTTTTTATTTTTTTTTTTACCTCTTCAAAACTCCAACTTTTTTTTTTTTTTTTTTACCTCTTCAAAACTCAAATTTTCTTTTTTTTTTTTCATCTTCAAAACTCCAAATTTTTTTTTTTTTTTTTTTACCTCTTCAAAACTCCAACTTTTTTTTTTATTTCTTTTTACCTCTTCAAAACTCCTAAATTTTTATTTTATTTTTTTAACTCTTCAAAACTCCAACATTTTTTTTTTTTTTACCTCTTCAAAACTCCAACATTGATTTTTTGTTCCTTTTTTTACCTCTTCAAAACTCCACAATTTTTTTCATATATTTTTTTTACCTCTTCAAAACTCCAACTTTTTTTTTTTTTTTTTACCTCTTCAAAACTCCACAATTTTTTTTTTTTTTTTTTTTACCTCTTCAAAACTCCAACATTTTATTTTTTTTTACCTCTTCAAAACTCCAACATTGATTTTTTGTTCCTTTTTTTACCTCTTCAAAACTCCACAATTTTTTTTATTTTTATTTTTTACCTCTTCAAAACTCCAACATTTTTTTTTTTTTTACCTCTTCAAAACTCCAACATTGATTTTTTGTTCCTTTTTTTACCTCTTCAAAACTCCACAATTTTTTTTTTTTTTTTTTTTTACCTCTTCAAAACTCAAATTTTTTTTTTTTTTTTTCCTCTTCAAAACTCCAAATTTTTTTTTTTTTTTTTTTTTACCTCTTCAAAACTCCAATTTTTTTTTTATTTCTTTTTACCTCTTCAAAACTCCTAAATTTTTATTTTATTTTTTTACCTCTTCAAAACTCCACAATTTTTTTTTTTTTTTTTTTTACCTCTTCAAAACTCAAATTTTTTTTTTTTTTTTTCCTCTTCAAAACTCCAAATTTTTTTTTTTTTTTTTTTTTACCTCTTCAAAACTCCAATTTTTTTTTATTTCTTTTTACCTCTTCAAAACTCCTAAATTTTTATTTTATTTTTTTACCTCTTCAAAACTCCAACATTTTTTTTTTTTTTACCTCTTCAAAACTCCAACATTGATTTTTTGTTCCTTTTTTTACCTCTTCAAAACTCCACAATTTTTTTTATATATTTTTTTTACCTCTTCAAAACTCCAACTTTTTTTTTTTTTTTTACCTCTTCAAAACTCTACAATTTTTTTTTTTTTTTTTTTACCTCTTCAAAACTCCAACTTTTTTTTTTTTTACCTCTTCAAAACTCCAACTTTTTTTTTTTTTTTTTTATCTCTTCAAAACTCCAAAATTTTTTTTTTTTTTTTTTTTTTACCTCTTCAAAACTCCAACATTTTATTTTTTTTTACCTCTTCAAAACTCCAACATTGATTTTTTGTTCCTTTTTTTACCTCTTCAAAACTCCACAATTTTTTTTATTTTTTTTTTTTACCTCTTCAAAACTCCAACTTTTTTTTTTTTTTTTTTACCTCTTCAAAACTCCACAATTTTTTTTTTTTTTTTTTTTTACCTCTTCAAAACTCCAACATTTTTTTTTTTTTTTACCTCTTCAAAACTCAAATTTTCTTTTTTTTTTTTACCTCTTCAAAACTCTACAATTTTTTTTTTTTTTTTTTTTTACCTCTTCAAAACTCCAACTTTTTTTTTTTTTTTTACCTCTTCAAAACTCTACAATTTTTTTTTTTTTTTTTTTTACCTCTTCAAAACTCCAACTTTTTTTTTTTTTACCTCTTCAAAACTCGAACTTTTTTTTTTTTTTTTTTACCTCTTCAAAACTCCAACATTGATTTTTTGTTCCTTTTTTTACCTCTTCAAAACTCCAAATTTTTTTTATTTTTTTTTTACCTCTTCAAAACTCCAAATTTTTTTTTTTTTTTTTTACCTCTTCAAAACTCCACAATTTTTTTTTTTTTTTTTTACCTCTTCAAAACTCCAACATTTTATTTTTTTTTACCTCTTCAAAACTCCAACATTGATTTTTTGTTCCTTTTTTTACCTCTTCAAAACTCCACAATTTTTTTTTTTTTTTTACCTCTTCAAAACTCCACAATTTTTTTTATTTTTTTTTTACCTCTTCAAAACTCTACAATTTTTTTTTATTTTTTTTTTTACCTCTTCAAAACTCCAACTTTTTTTTTTTTTTTTTTACCTCTTCAAAACTCAAATTTTCTTTTTTTTTTTTCATCTTCAAAACTCCAAATTTTTTTTTTTTTTTTTTTTACCTCTTCAAAACTCCAACTTTTTTTTTTATTTCTTTTTACCTCTTCAAAACTCCTAAATTTTTATTTTATTTTTTTAACTCTTCAAAACTCCAACATTTTTTTTTTTTTTACCTCTTCAAACTCCAACATTGATTTTTTGTTCCTTTTTTTACCTCTTCAAAACTCCACAATTTTTTTCATATATTTTTTTTACCTCTTCAAAACTCCAACTTTTTTTTTTTTTACCTCTTCAAAACTCGAACTTTTTTTTTTTTTTTTTTACCTCTTCAAAACTCCAACATTGATTTTTTGTTCCTTTTTTTACCTCTTCAAAACTCCAAATTTTTTTTTTTTTTTTTACCTCTTCAAAACTCCAAATTTTTTTTTTTTTTTTTACCTCTTCAAAACTCCACAATTTTTTTTATTTTTTTTTTTTACCTCTTCAAAACTCCAACATTTTATTTTTTTTTACCTCTTCAAAACTCCAACATTGATTTTTTGTTCCTTTTTTTACCTCTTCAAAACTCCACAATTTTTTTTTTTTTTTTACCTCTTCAAAACTCCACAATTTTTTTTATTTTTTTTTTACCTCTTCAAAACTCTACAATTTTTTTTTTTTTTTTTTTTACCTCTTCAAAACTCCAACTTTTTTTTTTTTTTTTTTACCTCTTCAAAACTCCAACATTTTATTTTTTTTTACCTCTTCAAAACTCCAACATTGATTTTTTGTTCCTTTTTTTACCTCTTCAAAACTCCACAATTTTTTTTTTTTTTTTTTTTTACCTCTTCAAAACTCCAACTTTTTTTTTTTTTTTTTTACCTCTTCAAAACTCCACAATTTTTTTTATTTTTTTTTTTTACCTCTTCAAAACTCCAACATTTTTTTTTTTTTTTACCTCTTCAAAACTCAAATTTTCTTTTTTTTTTTTACCTCTTCAAAACTCTACAATTTTTTTTTTTTTTTTTTTTTACCTCTTCAAAACTCCAACTTTTTTTTTTTTTTTTACCTCTTCAAAACTCTACAATTTTTTTTTTTTTTTTTTTTACCTCTTCAAAACTCCAACTTTTTTTTTTTTTACCTCTTCAAAACTCGAACTTTTTTTTTTTTTTTTTTACCTCTTCAAAACTCCAACATTGATTTTTTGTTCCTTTTTTTACCTCTTCAAAACTCCAAATTTTTTTTTTTTTTTTTTTACCTCTTCAAAACTCCAAATTTTTTTTTTTTTTTTTTACCTCTTCAAAACTCCACAATTTTTTTTATTTTTTTTTTTTACCTCTTCAAAACTCCAACATTTTATTTTTTTTTACCTCTTCAAAACTCCAACATTGATTTTTTGTTCCTTTTTTTACCTCTTCAAAACTCCACAATTTTTTTTTTTTTTTTACCTCTTCAAAACTCCACAATTTTTTTTATTTTTTTTTTACCTCTTCAAAACTCTACAATTTTTTTTTTTTTTTTTTTTACCTCTTCAAAACTCCAACTTTTTTTTTTTTTTTTTTTACCTCTTCAAAACTCAAATTTTCTTTTTTTTTTTTCCTCTTCAAAACTCCAAATTTTTTTTTTTTTTTTTTTTACCTCTTCAAAACTCCAACTTTTTTTTTTATTTCTTTTTACCTCTTCAAAACTCCTAAATTTTTATTTTATTTTTTTAACTCTTCAAAACTCCAACATTTTTTTTTTTTTTACCTCTTCAAAACTCCAACATTGATTTTTTGTTCCTTTTTTTACCTCTTCAAAACTCCACAATTTTTTTCATATATTTTTTTTACCTCTTCAAAACTCCAACTTTTTTTTTTTTTTTTTTACCTCTTCAAAACTCCACAATTTTTTTTTTTTTTTTTTTTACCTCTTCAAAACTCCAACATTTTATTTTTTTTTACCTCTTCAAAACTCCAACATTGATTTTTTGTTCCTTTTTTTACCTCTTCAAAACTCCACAATTTTTTTTTTTTTTTTTTACCTCTTCAAAACTCCAACTTTTTTTTTTTTTTTTTTTACCTCTTCAAAACTCCACAATTTTTTTTATTTTTATTTTTTACCTCTTCAAAACTCCAACATTTTTTTTTTTTTTACCTCTTCAAAACTCCAACATTGATTTTTTGTTCCTTTTTTTACCTCTTCAAAACTCCACAATTTTTTTTTTTATTTCTTTTTACCTCTTCAAAACTCCTAAATTTTTATTTTATTTTTTTACCTCTTCAAAACTCCAACATTTTTTTTTTTTTTACCTCTTCAAAACTCCAACATTGATTTTTTGTTCCTTTTTTTACCTCTTCAAAACTCCACAATTTTTTTTATATATTTTTTTTACCTCTTCAAAACTCCAACTTTTTTTTTTTTTTTTACCTCTTCAAAACTCTACAATTTTTTTTTTTTTTTTTTTTACCTCTTCAAAACTCCAACTTTTTTTTTTTTTTACCTCTTCAAAACTCCAACTTTTTTTTTTTTTTTTTACCTCTTCAAAACTCCAAAATTTTTTTTTTTTTTTTTTTTTTACCTCTTCAAAACTCCAACATTTTATTTTTTTTTACCTCTTCAAAACTCCAACATTGATTTTTTGTTCCTTTTTTTAC
Source organism: Callionymus lyra (assembly GCF_982586985.1). Taxonomy (NCBI): domain Eukaryota; kingdom Metazoa; phylum Chordata; class Actinopteri; order Syngnathiformes; family Callionymidae; genus Callionymus; species Callionymus lyra. The sequence goes on from NW_028258691.1 coordinate 11,737, forward strand.
CTCTTCAAAACTCCACAATTTTTTTTATTTTTTTTTTTTACCTCTTCAAAACTCCACAATTTTTTTTATTTTTTTTTTTTACCTCTTCAAAACTCCAACATTTTTTTTTTTTTTTACCTCTTCAAAACTCCAACATTGATTTTTTGTTCCTTTTTTTACCTCTTCAAAACTCCACAATTTTTTTTTTTTTTTTTTTTTACCTCTTCAAAACTCAATTTTTTTTTTTTTTTTCCTCTTCAAAACTCCAAATTTTTTTTTTTTTTTTTTTTACCTCTTCAAAACTCCAACTTTTTTTTTATTTCTTTTTACCTCTTCAAAACTCCTAAATTTTTATCTTATTTTTTTACCTCTTCAAAACTCCAACATTTTTTTTTTTTTTACCTCTTCAAAACTCCAACATTGATTTTTTGTTCCTTTTTTTACCTCTTCAAAACTCCACAATTTTTTTTATATATTTTTTTTACCTCTTCAAAACTCCAATTTTTTTTTTTTTTTTACCTCTTCAAAACTCTACAATTTTTTTTTTTTTTTTTTTACCTCTTCAAAACTCCAACTTTTTTTTTTTTTACCTCTTCAAAACTCCAACTTTTTTTTTTTTTTTTTTACCTCTTCAAAACTCCAAAATTTTTTTTTTTTTTTTTTTACCTCTTCAAAACTCCAACATTTTATTTTTTTTTACCTCTTCAAAACTCCAACATTGATTTTTTGTTCCTTTTTTTACCTCTTCAAAACTCCAACTTTTTTTTTTTTTTACCTCTTCAAAACTCTACAATTTTTTTTTTTTTTTTTTTTTACCTCTTCAAAACTCCAACTTTTTTTTTTTTTTTTTACCTCTTCAAAACTCCAACATTGATTTTTTGTTCCTTTTTTTACCTCTTCAAAACTCCAAAATTTTTTTTATTTATTTTTTTTACCTCTTCAAAACTCCAACTTTTTTTTTTTTTTTTTTTACCTCTTCAAAACTCCAACATTGGTTTTTTGTTCCTTTTTTTACCTCTTCAAAACTCTTTTTTTTTTTAATTTTTTTTTTACCTCTTCAAAACTCCATTTTTTTTTTTTTACCTCTTCAAAACTCAAATTTTCTTTTTTTTTTTTCCTCTTCAAAACTCCAACTTTTTTTTTATTTCTTTTTACCTCTTCAAAACTCCTAAATTTTTATTTTATTTTTTTAACTCTTCAAAACTCCAACATTTTTTTTTTTTTTACCTCTTCAAAACTCCAACATTGATTTTTTGTTCCTTTTTTTACCTCTTCAAAACTCCACAATTTTTTTTATATATTTTTTTTACCTCTTCAAAACTCCAACTTTTTTTTTTTTTTTTTTACCTCTTCAAAACTCCACAATTTTTTTTATTTTTTTTTTTACCTCTTCAAAACTCCAACATTTTATTTTTTTTTACCTCTTCAAAACTCCAACATTGATTTTTTGTTCCTTTTTTTACCTCTTCAAAACTCCACAATTTTTTTTTATTTTTTTTTACCTCTTCAAAACTCCAACTTTTTTTTTTTTACCTCTTCAAAACTCAATTTTTTTTTTTTTTTTTTTTACCTCTTCAAAACTCCAACTTTTTTTTTTTTTTTTTTTACCTCTTCAAAACTCCAACATTGATTTTTTGTTCCTTTTTTTACCTCTTCAAAACTCCACAATTTTTTTTATTTTTTTTTTTTACCTCTTCAAAACTCCAACATTTTTTTTTTTTTACCTCTTCAAAACTCCAACATTGATTTTTTGTTCCTTTTTTTACCTCTTCAAAACTCCACAATTTTTTTTTTTTTTTTTTTTACCTCTTCAAAACTCCAATTTTTTTTTTATTTCTTTTTACCTCTTCAAAACTCCTAAATTTTTATTTTATTTTTTTACCTCTTCAAAACTCCAACATTTTTTTTTTTTTTACCTCTTCAAAACTCCAACATTGATTTTTTGTTCCTTTTTTTACCTCTTCAAAACTCCACAATTTTTTTTATATATTTTTTTTACCTCTTCAAAACTCCAACTTTTTTTTTTTTTTTTACCTCTTCAAAACTCTACAATTTTTTTTTTTTTTTTTTTACCTCTTCAAAACTCCAACTTTTTTTTTTTTTACCTCTTCAAAACTCCAACTTTTTTTTTTTTTTTTTTACCTCTTCAAAACTCCAAAATTTTTTTTTTTTTTTTTTTACCTCTTCAAAACTCCAACATTTTATTTTTTTTTACCTCTTCAAAACTCCAACATTGATTTTTTGTTCCTTTTTTTACCTCTTCAAAACTCCACAATTTTTTTTTTTTTTTTTTTTACCTCTTCAAAACTCCAACTTTTTTTTTTTTTTTTACCTCTTCAAAACTCTACAATTTTTTTTTTTTTTTTTTTTTACCTCTTCAAAACTCCAACTTTTTTTTTTTTTACCTCTTCAAAACTCCAACTTTTTTTTTTTTTTTTTACCTCTTCAAAACTCCACAATTTTTTTTACCTCTTCAAAACTCCAACTTTTTTTTTTTTTTTTACCTCTTCAAACCCCCAACATTGATTTTTTGTTCCTTTTTTTACCTCTTCAAAACTCCACAATTTTTTTTTTTTTTTTGTTTTACCTCTTCAAAACTCCAATTTTTTTTTTTTTACCTCTTCAAAACTCCAACTTTTTTTTTTTTTTTTTTACCTCTTCAAAACTCCATTTTTTTTTTTTTTACCTCTTCAAAACTCCAACATTGATTTTTTGTTCCTTTTTTTACCTCTTCAAAACTCCACAATTTTTTTTTTATTTTTTTTTTACATCTTCAAAACTCCAACTTTTTTTTTTTTTTTTTTACCTCTTCAAAACTCCAAATTTTTTTTTTTTTTTTTTTTTACCTCTTCAAAACTCCAATTCTTTTTTCTTTTTACCTCTTCAAAACTCCTAAATTTTTATTTTATTTTTTTACCTCTTCAAAACTCCAACATTTTTTTTTTTTTTACCTCTTCAAAACTCCAACATTGATTTTTTGTTCCTTTTTTTACCTCTTCAAAACTCCACAATTTTTTTTATATATTTTTTTTACCTCTTCAAAACTCCAACTTTTTTTTTTTTTTTTACCTCTTCAAAACTCCAAAAATTTTTTTTTTTTTTTTTTTACCTCTTCAAAACTCCAACATTTTATTTTTTTTTACCTCTTCAAAACTCCAACATTGATTTTTTGTTCCTTTTTTTACCTCTTCAAAACTCCAACTTTTTTTTTTTTTTTTACCTCTTCAAAACTCTACAATTTTTTTTTTTTTTTTTTTTACCTCTTCAAAACTCCAACTTTTTTTTTTTTTACCTCTTCAAAACTCCAACTTTTTTTTTTTTTTTTTTACCTCTTCAAAACTCCACAATTTTTTTTATTTTTTTTTTTTACCTCTTCAAAACTCCAACTTTTTTTTTTTTTTTTACCTCTTCAAAACTCCACAATTTTTTTTATTTTTTTTTTTTACCTCTTCAAAACTCCAACATTTTTTTTTTTTTTTTTTACCTCTTCAAAACTCCATTTTTTTTTTTTTACCTCTTCAAAACTCCAACATTGATTTTTTGTTCCTTTTTTTACCTCTTCAAAACTCCACAATTTTTTTTTTTTTTTTTTTTTTACCTCTTCAAAACTCCAATTTTTTTTTTTTTTTTTACCTCTTCAAAACTCCAACTTTTTTTTCATTTTTTTTTACCTCTTCAAAACTCCAACTTTTTTTTTTTTTTTTTTACCTCTTCAAAACTCCACAATTTTTTTTATTTTTTTTTTTTACCTCTTCAAAACTCCAACATTTTTTTTTTTTTTACCTCTTCAAAACTCCAACATTGATTTTTTGTTCCTTTTTTTACCTCTTCAAAACTCCACAATTTTTTTTTTTTTTTTTTTTACCTCTTCAAAACTCAAATTTTTTTTTTTTTTTTCCTCTTCAAAACTCCAAATTTATTTTTTTTTTTTTTTACCTCTTCAAAACTCAAATTTTTTTTTTATTTCTTTTTACCTCTTCAAAACTCCTAAATTTTTATTTTATTTTTTTACCTCTTCAAAACTCCAACATTTTTTTTTTTTTTACCTCTTCAAAACTCCAACATTGATTTTTTGTTCCTTTTTTTACCTCTTCAAAACTCCACAATTTTTTTTATATATTTTTTTTACCTCTTCAAAACTCCAACTTTTTTTTTTTTTTTTACCTCTTCAAAACTCTACAATTTTTTTTTTTTTTTTTTTACCTCTTCAAAACTCCAACTTTTTTTTTTTTTTTTTACCTCTTCAAAACTCCAACATTGATTTTTTGTTCCTTTTTTTACCTCTTCAAAACTCCACAATTTTTTTTTTTTTTTTGTTTTACCTCTTCAAAACTCCAATTTTTTTTTTTTTTACCTCTTCAAAACTCCAACTTTTTTTTTTTTTTTTTTACCTCTTCAAAACTCCATTTTTTTTTTTTTTACCTCTTCAAAACTCCAACATTGATTTTTTGTTCCTTTTTTTACCTCTTCAAAACTCCACAATTTTTTTTTATTTTTTTTTTTACCTCTTCAAAACTCCAATTTTTTTTTTTTTTTTTTTACCTCTTCAAAACTCCAACTTTTTTTTAATTTTTTTTTACCTCTTCAAAACTCCAACTTTTTTTTTTTTTTTTTTACCTCTTCAAAACTCCAAATTTTTTTTTTTTTTTTTTTTACCTCTTCAAAACTCCAATTCTTTTTTCTTTTTACCTCTTCAAAACTCCTAAATTTTTATTTTATTTTTTTACCTCTTCAAAACTCCAACATTTTTTTTTTTTTTACCTCTTCAAAACTCCAACATTGATTTTTTGTTCCTTTTTTTACCTCTTCAAAACTCCACAATTTTTTTTATATATTTTTTTTACCTCTTCAAAACTCCAACTTTTTTTTTTTTTTTTACCTCTTCAAAACTCTACAATTTTTTTTTATTTTTTTTTTACCTCTTCAAAACTCCAACTTTTTTTTTTTTTTACCTCTTCAAAACTCCAACTTTTTTTTTTTTTTTTTTACCTCTTCAAAACTCCAAAATTTTTTTTTATTTTTTTTTTACCTCTTCAAAACTCCAACATTTTATTTTTTTTACCTCTTCAAAACTCCAACATTGATTTTTTGTTCCTTTTTTTACCTCTTCAAAACTCCAACTTTTTTTTTTTTTTTTTACCTCTTCAAAACTCTACAATTTTTTTTTTTTTTTTTTTTACCTCTTCAAAACTCCAACTTTTTTTTTTTTACCTCTTCAAAACTCCAACTTTTTTTTTTTTTTTTTTACCTCTTCAAAACTCCACAATTTTTTTTTTTTTTTTTTTTACCTCTTCAAAACTCCAACTTTTTTTTTTTTTTTTACCTCTTCAAAACTCCACAATTTTTTTTTTTTTTTTTTTTTACCTCTTCAAAACTCCAACATTTTTTATTTTTTTTTTTACCTCTTCAAAACTCCAACTTTTTTTTAATTTTTTTTTACCTCTTCAAAACTCCAACTTTTTTTTTTTTTTTTTTACCTCTTCAAAACTCCACAATTTTTTTTATTTTTTTTTTTTACCTCTTCAAAACTCCAACATTTTTTTTTTTTTTTACCTCTTCAAAACTCCAATTTTTTTTTTTTTTTTTTTACCTCTTCAAAACTCCAACTTTTTTTTAATTTTTTTTTACCTCTTCAAAACTCCAACTTTTTTTTTTTTTTTTTTACCTCTTCAAAACTCCACAATTTTTTTTATTTTTTTTTTTACCTCTTCAAAACTCCAACATTTTTTTTTTTTTTTACCTCTTCAAAACTCTACAATTTTTTTTTTTTTTTTTTTTTACCTCTTCAAAACTCCAACTTTTTTTTTTTTTTACCTCTTCAAAACTCCAACTTTTTTTTTTTTTTTTTACCTCTTCAAAACTCCACAATTTTTTTTACCTCTTCAAAACTCCAACTTTTTTTTTTTTTTTACCTCTTCAAAACTCCAACATTGATTTTTTGTTCCTTTTTTTACCTCTTCAAAACTCCACAATTTTTTTTTTTTTTTTGTTTTACCTCTTCAAAACTCCAATTTTTTTTTTTTTTACCTCTTCAAAACTCCAACTTTTTTTTTTTTTTTTTTTACCTCTTCAAAACTCCATTTTTTTTTTTTTTACCTCTTCAAAACTCCAACATTGATTTTTTGTTCCTTTTTTACCTCTTCAAAACTCCACAATTTTTTTTTTTTTTTTTTTTTTTACCTCTTCAAAACTCCAACTTTTTTTTTTTTTTTTTTACCTCTTCAAAACTCCAAATTTTTTTTTTTTTTTTTTTTACCTCTTCAAAACTCCAATTCTTTTTTCTTTTTACCTCTTCAAAACTCCTAAATTTTTATTTTATTTTTTTACCTCTTCAAAACTCCAACATTTTTTTTTTTTTACCTCTTCAAAACTCCAACATTGATTTTTTGTTCCTTTTTTTACCTCTTCAAAACTCCACAATTTTTTTTATATATTTTTTTTACCTCTTCAAAACTCCAACTTTTTTTTTTTTTTTTTACCTCTTCAAAACTCTACAATTTTTTTTTTTTTTTTTTTTACCTCTTCAAAACTCCAACTTTTTTTTTTTTTTACCTCTTCAAAACTCCAACTTTTTTTTTTTTTTTTTTACCTCTTCAAAACTCCAAAATTTTTTTTTTTTTTTTTTTACCTCTTCAAAACTCCAACATTTTATTTTTTTTTACCTCTTCAAAACTCCAACATTGATTTTTTGTTCCTTTTTTTACCTCTTCAAAACTCCAACTTTTTTTTTTTTTTTTACCTCTTCAAAACTCTACAATTTTTTTTTTTTTTTTTTTTTTACCTCTTCAAAACTCCACAATTTTTTTTATTTTTTTTTTTTACCTCTTCAAAACTCCAACTTTTTTTTTTTTTTTTACCTCTTCAAAACTCCACAATTTTTTTTATTTTTTTTTTTTACCTCTTCAAAACTCCACAATTTTTTTTTTTTTTTTTTTTTACCTCTTCAAAACTCCAATTTTTTTTTTTTTTTTTTACCTCTTCAAAACTCCAACTTTTTTTTAATTTTTTTTTACCTCTTCAAAACTCCAACTTTTTTTTTTTTTTTTTTTACCTCTTCAAAACTCCACAATTTTTTTTATTTTTTTTTTTACCTCTTCAAACTCCAACATTTTTTTTTTTTTTACCTCTTCAAAACTCCAACATTGATTTTTTGTTCCTTTTTTTACCTCTTCAAAACTCCACAATTTTTTTTTTTTTTTTTTTTACCTCTTCAAAACTCAAATTTTTTTTTTATTTCTTTTTACCTCTTCAAAACTCCTAAATTTTTATTTTATTTTTTTACCTCTTCAAAACTCAAATTTTTTTTTTTTTTTTTCCTCTTCAAAACTCCAAATTTTTTTTTTTTTTTTTTTTACCTCTTCAAAACTCAAATTTTTTTTTTATTTCTTTTTACCTCTTCAAAACTCCTAAATTTTTATTTTATTTTTTTTACCTCTTCAAAACTCCAACATTTTTTTTTTTTTTACCTCTTCGAAACTCCAACATTGATTTTTTGTTCCTTTTTTTACCTCTTCAAAACTCCACAATTTTTTTTATATATTTTTTTTACCTCTTCAAAACTCCAACTTTTTTTTTTTTTTTTACCTCTTCAAAACTCTACAATTTTTTTTTTTTTTTTTTTTACCTCTTCAAAACTCCAACTTTTTTTTTTTTTTTTACCTCTTCAAAACTCCAACATTGATTTTTTGTTCCTTTTTTTACCTCTTCAAAACTCCACAATTTTTTTTTTTTTTTTTTTTTACCTCTTCAAAACTCCAACTTTTTTTTTTTTTTTTACCTCTTCAAAACTCCAACATTGATTTTTTGTTCCTTTTTTTACCTCTTCAAAACTCCACAATTTTTTTTTTTTTTTTTTTTACCTTTTTTACCTCTTCAAAACTCCATTTTTTTTTTTTTTTACCTCTTCAAAACTCTACAATTTTTTTTTTTTTTTTTTACCTCTTCAAAACTCCAACTTTTTTTTTTTTTTTTTTTTTTTACCTCTTCAAACTCCACATTTTTTTTTTTTTTACCTCTTCAAAACTCCACAATTTTTTTTTTTTTTTTTTTTACCTCTTCAAAACTCCAATTTTTTTTTTTTTTTTACCTCTTCAAAACTCCAACATTGATTTTTTGTTCCTTTTTTTACCTCTTCAAAACTCCACAATTTTTTTTTATATTTTTTTACCTCTTCAAAACTCCAACTTTTTTTTTTTTTTTTTACCTCTTCAAAACTCTACAATTTTTTTTTTACCTCTTCAAAACTCCAACTTTTTTTTTTTTTTACCTCTTCAAAACTCCAACTTTTTTTTTTTTTTTTTTTACCTCTTCAAAACTCCAAAATTTTTTTTTTTTTTTTTTTACCTCTTCAAAACTCCAACATTTTATTTTTTTTACCTCTTCAAAACTCCAACATTGATTTTTTTTTCCTTTTTTTACCTCTTCAAAACTCCAACTTTTTTTTTTTTTTTTACCTCTTCAAAACTCTACAATTTTTTTTTTTTTTTTTTACCTCTTCAAAACTCCAACTTTTTTTTTTTTACCTCTTCAAAACTCCAACTTTTTTTTTTTTTTTTTTACCTCTTCAAAACTCCACAATTTTTTTTATTTTTTTTTTTTACCTCTTCAAAACTCCAACTGTTTTTTTTTTTTTACCTCTTCAAAACTCCACAATTTTTTTTATTTTATTTTTTTACCTCTTCAAAACTCCAACATTTTTTTTTTTTTTTTTACCTCTTCAAAACTCCAACATTGATTTTTTGTTCCTTTTTTACCTCTTCAAAACTCCACAATTTTTTTTATTTTTTTTTTTTACCTCTTCAAAACTCCATTTTTTTTTTTTTTACCTCTTCAAAACTCCAACATTGATTTTTTGTTCCTTTTTTTACCTCTTCAAAACTCCACAATTTTTTTTTTTTTTTTTTTTTACCTCTTCAAAACTCCAATTTTTTTTTTTTTTTTTTTACCTCTTCAAAACTCCAACTTTTTTTTAATTTTTTTTTACCTCTTCAAAACTCCAACTTTTTTTTTTTTTTTTTACCTCTTCAAAACTCCAACATTGATTTTTTGTTCCTTTTTTTACCTCTTCAAAACTCCACAATTTTTTTTATTTTTTTTTTTACCTCTTCAAAACTCCATTTTTTTTTTTTTTACCTCTTCAAAACTCCAACATTGATTTTTTGTTCCTTTTTTTACCTCTTCAAAACTCCACAATTTTTTTTTTTTTTTTTTTTTTACCTCTTCAAAACTCCAATTTTTTTTTTTTTTTTTACCTCTTCAAAACTCCAACTTTTTTTTAATTTTTTTTTACCTCTTCAAAACTCCAACTTTTTTTTTTTTTTTTTTACCTCTTCAAAACTCCACAATTTTTTTTATTTTTTTTTTTTACCTCTTCAAAACTCCAACATTTTTTTTTTTTTACCTCTTCAAAACTCCAACATTGATTTTTTGTTCCTTTTTTTACCTCTTCAAAACTCCACAATTTTTTTTTTTTTTTTTTTTTACCTCTGCAAAACTCAAATTTTTTTTTTTTTTTTCCTCTTCAAAACTCCAAATTTTTTTTTTTTTTTTTTTTTACCTCTTCAAAACTCAATTTTTTTTTTATTTCTTTTTACCTCTTCAAAACTCCTAAATTTTTATTTTATTTTTTTACCTCTTCAAAACTCCAACATTTTTTTTTTTTTACCTCTTCAAAACTCCAACATTGATTTTTTGTTCCTTTTTTTACCTCTTCAAAACTCCACAATTTTTTTTATATATTTTTTTTACCTCTTCAAAACTCCAACATTGATTTTTTGTTCCTTTTTTTACCTCTTCAAAACTCCAAAATTTTTTTTTTTTTTTTTTTTTTTACCTCTTCAAAACTCCAACATTTTATTTTTTTTTACCTCTTCAAAACTCCAACATTGATTTTTTGTTCCTTTTTTTACCTCTTCAAAACTCCACAATTTTTTTTTTATTTTTTTTTACCTCTTCAAAACTCCAACTTTTTTTTTTTTTTTTACCTCTTCAAAACTCTACAATTTTTTTTTTTTTTTTTTTTTACCTCTTCAAAACTCCAACTTTTTTTTTTTTTACCTCTTCAAAACTCCAACTTTTTTTTTTTTTTTTTACCTCTTCAAAACTCCACAATTTTTTTTATTTTTTTTTTTTACCTCTTCAAAACTCCAACTTTTTTTTTTTTTTTTTTACCTCTTCAAAACTCCAACATTGATTTTTTGTTCCTTTTTTTACCTCTTCAAAACTCCACAATTTTTTTTTTTTTTTTGTTTTACCTCTTCAAAACTCCAATTTTTTTTTTTTTTTACCTCTTCAAAACTCCAACTTTTTTTTTTTTACCTCTTCAAAACTCCATTTTTTTTTTTTTACCTCTTCAAAACTCCAACATTGATTTTTTGTTCCTTTTTTTACCTCTTCAAAACTCCACAATTTTTTTTTATTTTTTTTTTACCTCTTCAAAACTCCAATTTTTTTTTTTTTTTTTTACCTCTTCAAACTCCAATTTTTTTTTACCTCTTCAAAACTCCAACTTTTTTTTTTTTTTTTTTACCTCTTCAAAACTCCAAATTTTTTTTTTTTTTTTTTTACCTCTTCAAAACTCCAATTCTTTTTTCTTTTTACCTCTTCAAAACTCCTAAATTTTTATTTTATTTTTTTACCTCTTCAAAACTCCAACATTTTTTTTTTTTTTACCTCTTCAAAACTCCAACATTGATTTTTTGTTCCTTTTTTTACCTCTTCAAAACTCCACAATTTTTTTATATATTTTTTTTACCTCTTCAAAACTCCAACTTTTTTTTTTTTTTTTACCTCTTCAAAACTCTACAATTTTTTTTTATTTTTTTTTTACCTCTTCAAAACTCCAACTTTTTTTTTTTTACCTCTTCAAAACTCCAACTTTTTTTTTTTTTTTTTACCTCTTCAAAACTCCAAAATTTTTTTTTTTTTTTTTTTACCTCTTCAAAACTCCAACATTTTATTTTTTTTTACCTCTTCAAAACTCCAACATTGATTTTTTGTTCCTTTTTTTACCTCTTCAAAACTCCACAATTTTTTTTTTTTTTTTTTTTTACCTCTTCAAAACTCCAACTGTTTTTTTTTTTTTTACCTCTTCAAAACTCTACAATTTTTTTTTTTTTTTTTTTTACCTCTTCAAAACTCCAACTTTTTTTTTTTTTTTTTACCTCTTCAAAACTCCACAATTTTTTTTACCTCTTCAAAACTCCAACTTTTTTTTTTTTTTTTTACCTCTTCAAAACTCCAACATTGATTTTTTGTTCCTTTTTTTACCTCTTCAAAACTCCACAATTTTTTTTTTTTTTTGTTTTACCTCTTCAAAACTCCAATTTTTTTTTTTTTACCTCTTCAAAACTCCAACTTTTTTTTTTTTTTTTTTACCTCTTCAAAACTCCATTTTTTTTTTTTTTACCTCTTCAAAACTCCAACATTGATTTTTTGTTCCTTTTTTTACCTCTTCAAAACTCCACAATTTTTTTTTAATTTTTTTTACCTCTTCAAAACTCCAACTTTTTTTTTTTTTTTTTACCTCTTCAAAACTCCAAATTTTTTTTTTTTTTTTTTTACCTCTTCAAAACTCCAATTCTTTTTTCTTTTTACCTCTTCAAAACTCCTAAATTTTTATTTTATTTTTTTACCTCTTCAAAACTCCAACATTTTTTTTTTTTTACCTCTTCAAAACTCCAACATTGATTTTTTGTTCCTTTTTTTTACCTCTTCAAAACTCCACAATTTTTTTTATATATTTTTTTACCTCTTCAAAACTCCAACTTTTTTTTTTTTTTTACCTCTTCAAAACTCTACAATTTTTTTTTTTTTTTTTTTACCTCTTCAAAACTCCAACTTTTTTTTTTTTTTACCTCTTCAAAACTCCAACTTTTTTTTTTTTTTTTTTTACCTCTTCAAAACTCCAAAATTTTTTTTTTTTTTTTTTTACCTCTTCAAAACTCCAACATTTTATTTTTTTTTACCTCTTCAAAACTCCAACATTGATTTTTTGTTCCTTTTTTTACCTCTTCAAAACTCCACAATTTTTTTTTATTTTTTTTTTTACCTCTTCAAAACTCAATTTTTTTTTTTTTTTTTCCTCTTCAAAACTCCAAATTTTTTTTTTTTTTTTTTTTACCTCTTCAAAACTCCAACATCTTATTTTTTTTTACCTCTTCAAAACTCCAACATTGATTTTTTGTTCCTTTTTTTACCTCTTCAAAACTCCAACTTTTTTTTTTTTTTTTACCTCTTCAAAACTCTACAATTTTTTTTTTTTTTTTTTTTTACCTCTTCAAAACTCCAACTTTTTTTTTTTTTACCTCTTCAAAACTCCAACTTTTTTTTTTTTTTTTTACCTCTTCAAAACTCCACAATTTTTTTTATTTTTTTTTTTTACCTCTTCAAAACTCCAACTTTTTTTTTTTTTTTTACCTCTTCAAAACTCCACAATTTTTTTTATTTTTTTTTTTACCTCTTCAAAACTCCAACATTTTTTTTTTTTTTTTTACCTCTTCAAAACTCCAACATTGATTTTTTGTTCCTTTTTTTACCTCTTCAAAACTCCACAATTTTTTTTTTTTTTTTTTTTTACCTCTTCAAAACTCCATTTTTTTTTTTTTTACCTCTTCAAAACTCCAACATTGATTTTTTGTTCCTTTTTTTACCTCTTCAAAACTCCACAATTTTTTTTTTTTTTTTTTTTTTACCTCTTCAAAACTCCAATTTTTTTTTTTTTTTTTACCTCTTCAAAACTCCAACTTTTTTTTTTTTTTTTTTACCTCTTCAAAACTCCACAATTTTTTTTTTTTTTTTTTTTACCTCTTCAAAACTCCAATTTTTTTTTTTTTTACCTCTTCAAAACTCCAACTTTTTTTTTTTTTTTTTTTACCTCTTCAAAACTCCAACTTTTTTTTAATTTTTTTTTACCTCTTCAAAACTCCAACTTTTTTTTTTTTTTTTTTACCTCTTCAAAACTCCAAATTTTTTTTTTTTTTTTTTTTACCTCTTCAAAACTCCAATTCTTTTTTCTTTTTACCTCTTCAAAACTCCTAAATTTTTATTTTATTTTTTTACCTCTTCAAAACTCCAACATTTTTTTTTTTTTTACCTCTTCAAAACTCCAACATTGATTTTTTGTTCCTTTTTTTACCTCTTCAAAACTCCACAATTTTTTTATATATTTTTTTTACCTCTTCAAAACTCCAACTTTTTTTTTTTTTTTTACCTCTTCAAAACTCTACAATTTTTTTTTATTTTTTTTTTACCTCTTCAAAACTCCAACTTTTTTTTTTTTTACCTCTTCAAAACTCCAACTTTTTTTTTTTTTTTTTTACCTCTTCAAAACTCCAAAATTTTTTTTTTTTTTTTTTTTACCTCTTCAAAACTCCAACATTTTATTTTTTTTTACCTCTTCAAAACTCCAACATTGATTTTTTGTTCCTTTTTTTACCTCTTCAAAACTCCACAATTTTTTTTTTTTTTTTTTTTACCTCTTCAAAACTCCAACTTTTTTTTTTTTTTTTACCTCTTCAAAACTCTACAATTTTTTTTTTTTTTTTTTTTACCTCTTCAAAACTCCAACTTTTTTTTTTTTTACCTCTTCAAAACTCCAACTTTTTTTTTTTTTTTTTACCTCTTCAAAACTCCACAATTTTTTTTACCTCTTCAAAACTCCAACTTTTTTTTTTTTTTTTACCTTTTCAAAACTCCAACATTGATTTTTTGTTCCTTTTTTTACCTCTTCAAAACTCCACAATTTTTTTTTTTTTTTTGTTTTACCTCTTCAAAACTCCAATTTTTTTTTTTTACCTCTTCAAAACTCCAACTTTTTTTTTTTTTTTTTTTTTACCTCTTCAAAACTCCATTTTTTTTTTTTTTACCTCTTCAAAACTCCAACATTGATTTTTTGTTCCTTTTTTTACCTCTTCAAAACTCCACAATTTTTTTTAATTTTTTTTACCTCTTCAAAACTCCAATTCTTTTTTCTTTTTACCTCTTCAAAACTCCTAAATTTTTATTTTATTTTTTTACCTCTTCAAAACTCCAACATTTTTTTTTTTTTACCTCTTCAAAACTCCAACATTGATTTTTTGTTCCTTTTTTTACCTCTTCAAAACTCTACAATTTTTTTTTTTTTTTTTTTACCTCTTCAAAACTCCAACTTTTTTTTTTTTTTACCTCTTCAAAAACTCCAACTTTTTTTTTTTTTTTTTTACCTCTTCAAAACTCCAAAATTTTTTTTTTTTTTTTTTTTACCTCTTCAAAACTCCAACATTTTATTTTTTTTTACCTCTTCAAAACTCCAACATTGATTTTTTGTTCCTTTTTTTACCTCTTCAAAACTCCACAATTTTTTTTTATTTTTTTTTTTACCTCTTCAAAACTCAATTTTTTTTTTTTTTTTTTCCTCTTCAAAACTCCAAATTTTTTTTTTTTTTTTTTTTACCTCTTCAAAACTCCAACATCTTATTTTTTTTTACCTCTTCAAAACTCCAACATTGATTTTTTGTTCCTTTTTTTACCTCTTCAAAACTCCAACTTTTTTTTTTTTTTTTACCTCTTCAAAACTCTACAATTTTTTTTTTTTTTTTTTTTTACCTCTTCAAAACTCCAACTTTTTTTTTTTTTACCTCTTCAAAACTCCAACTTTTTTTTTTTTTTTTTACCTCTTCAAAACTCCACAATTTTTTTTATTTTTTTTTTTACCTCTTCAAAACTCCAACTTTTTTTTTTTTTTTTACCTCTTCAAAACTCCACAATTTTTTTTATTTTTTTTTTTTACCTCTTCAAAACTCCAACATTTTTTTTTTTTTTTTTTACCTCTTCAAAACTCCAACATTGATTTTTTGTTCCTTTTTTACCTCTTCAAAACTCCACAATTTTTTTTTTTTTTTTTTTTTACCTCTTCAAAACTCCATTTTTTTTTTTTTTTACCTCTTCAAAACTCCAACATTGATTTTTTGTTCCTTTTTTTACCTCTTCAAAACTCCACAATTTTTTTTTTTTTTTTTTTTTACCTCTTCAAAACTCCAATTTTTTTTTTTTTTTTTTACCTCTTCAAAACTCCAACTTTTTTTTTTTTTTTTTTACCTCTTCAAAACTCCACAATTTTTTTTTTTATTTTTTTACCTCTTCAAAACTCCAATTTTTTTTTTTTTTACCTCTTCAAAACTCCAACTTTTTTTTTTTTTTTTTTACCTCTTCAAAACTCCATTTTTTTTTTTTTATACCTCTTCAAAACTCAATTTTTTTTTTTACCTCTTCAAATCTCCACATTTTTTTTTTTTTTTTTTTTACCTCTTCAAAATCCAATTTTTTTTTTTTTTTTTTACCTCTTCAAAACTCCACAATTTTTTTTTTTTTTTTTTACCTCTTCAAAACTCCAACATTGATTTTTTGTTCCTTTTTTTACCTCTTCAAAACTCCACATTTTTTTTTTTTTTTTTTTTTTTACCTCTTCAAAACTCCATTTTTTTTTTTTTTTACCTCTTCAAAACTCCATTTTTTTTTTGTTTTACCTCTTCAAAACTCCAATTTTTTTTTTTTTTTTACCTCTTCAAAACTCCAACTTTTTTTTTTTTTTTTTACCTCTTCAAAACTCCATTTTTTTTTTTTTTACCTCTTCAAAACTCCAACATTGATTTTTTTGTTCCTTTTTTTACCTCTTCAAAACTCCACAATTTTTTTTTTTTTTTTTTTTTACCTCTTCAAAACTCCAATTTTTTTTTTTTTTTTTTACCTCTTCAAAACTCCAATTTTTTTTTTTTTTTTTTACCTCTTCAAAACTCCAATTTTTTTTTTTTACCTCTTCAAAACTCCACAATTTTTTTTTTTTTTTTTTTTACCTCTTCAAAACTCCAATTTTTTTTTTTTTTTACCTCTTCAAAACTCCATTTTTTTTTTTACCTCTTCAAAACTCCAACATTGATTTTTTGTTCCTTTTTTTACCTCTTCAAAACTCCACAATATTTTTTTTTTTTTTTTTACCCCTTCAAAACTCCAATTTTTTTTTTTTTTACCTCTTCAAAACTCCATTTTTTTTTTTTTTTACCTCTTCAAAACTCCATTTTTTTTTTGTTTTACCTCTTCAAAACTCCAATTTTTTTTTTTTTTTACCTCTTCAAAACTCCAACTTTTTTTTTTTTTTTTTTACCTCTTCAAAACTCCATTTTTTTTTTTACCTCTTCAAAACTCCAACATTGATTTTTTGTTCCTTTTTTTACCTCTTCAAAACTCCACAATATTTTTTTTTTTTTTTTTTACCCCTTCAAAACTCCAATTTTTTTTTTTTTTACCTCTTCAAAACTCCATTTTTTTTTTTTTTTTACCTCTTCAAAACTCCAACATTGATTTTTGTTCCTTTTTTTACCTCTTCAAAACTCCACAATTTTTTTTTTTTTTTTTTTTTACCTCTTCAAAACTCCAACACTTTTTTTTTTTTTTACCTCTTCAAAACTCCAACATTGATTTTTTGTTCCTTTTTTTACCTCTTCAAAACTCCACAATTTTTTTTTTTTTTTTTTTTTACCTCTTCAAAACTCCAATTTTTTTTTTTTTTACCTCTTCAAAACTCCAACATTGATTTTTTTTTTTTTTTACCTCTTCAAAACTCCATTTTTTTTTTGTTTTACCTCTTCAAAACTCCAACATTGATTTTTTGTTCCTTTTTTTACCTCTTCAAAACTCCACAATTTTTTTTTTTTTTTTTTTTTACCTCTTCAAAACTCCAATTTTTTTTTTTTTACCTCTTCAAAACTCCAATTTTTTTTTTTTTTACCTCTTCAAAACTCCAACATTGATTTTTTTTTTTTTTTTTACCTCTTCAAAACTCCATTTTTTTTTGTTTTACCTCTTCAAAACTCCAAATTTTTTTTTTTTTTTACCTCTTCAAAACTCCACAATTTTTTTTTTTTTTTTTTACCTCTTCAAAACTCCAACACTTTTTTTTTTTTACCTCTTCAAAACTCCAACATTGATTTTTTGTTCCTTTTTTTACCTCTTCAAAACTCCACAATTTTTTTTTTTTTTTTTTTTACCTCTTCAAAACTCCAATTTTTTTTTTTTTTACCTCTTCAAAACTCCAACATTGATTTTTTTTTTTTTTTACCTCTTCAAAACTCCATTTTTTTTTTGTTTTACCTCTTCAAAACTCCAACATTGATTTTTTGTTCCTTTTTTTACCTCTTCAAAACTCCACAATTTTTTTTTTTTTTTTTTTTTACCTCTTCAAAACTCCAATTTTTTTTTTTTTACCTCTTCAAAACTCCAATTTTTTTTTTTTTTACCTCTTCAAAACTCCAATTTTTTTTTTTTTACCTCTTCAAAACTCCAATTTTTTTTTTTTTTACCTCTTCAAAACTCCAATTTTTTTTTTTTTTTACCTCTTCAAAACTCCAACATTGATTTTTTTTTTTTTTTTACCTCTTCAAAACTCCATTTTTTTTTGTTTTACCTCTTCAAAACTCCAAATTTTTTTTTTTTTTTACCTCTTCAAAACTCCACAATTTTATTTTTTTTTTTTTTACCTCTTCAAAACTCAATTTTTTTTTTTTACCTCTTCAAAACTCCAATTTTTTTTTTTTTACCTCTTCAAAACTCCAACTTTTTTTTTTTTTTTTTACCTCTTCAAAACTCCAACATTTTTTTTTTTTTACCTCTTCAAAACTCCAACATTGATTTTTTGTTCCTTTTTTTACCTCTTCAAAACTCAATTTTTTTTTTTTACCTCTTCAAAACTCCAATTTTTTTTTTTTTACCTCTTCAAAACTCCAACTTTTTTTTTTTTTTTTTACCTCTTCAAAACTCCATTTTTTTTTTTACCTCTTCAAAACTCCAACATTGATTTTTTGTTCCTTTTTTTACCTCTTCAAAACTCCACAATATTTTTTTTTTTTTTTTTTACCCCTTCAAAACTCCAATTTTTTTTTTTTTTACCTCTTCAAAACTCCATTTTTTTTTTTTTTTACCTCTTCAAAACTCCAACATTGATTTTTGTTCCTTTTTTTACCTCTTCAAAACTCCACAATTTTTTTTTTTTTTTTTTTTACCTCTTCAAAACTCCAACACTTTTTTTTTTTTTTACCTCTTCAAAACTCCAACATTGATTTTTTGTTCCTTTTTTTACCTCTTCAAAACTCCACAATTTTTTTTTTTTTTTTTTTTTACCTCTTCAAAACTCCAATTTTTTTTTTTTTTACCTCTTCAAAACTCCAACATTGATTTTTTTTTTTTTTTTACCTCTTCAAAACTCCATTTTTTTTTTGTTTTACCTCTTCAAAACTCCAACATTGATTTTTTGTTCCTTTTTTTACCTCTTCAAAACTCCACAATTTTTTTTTTTTTTTTTTTTTACCTCTTCAAAACTCCAATTTTTTTTTTTTTTACCTCTTCAAAACTCCAATTTTTTTTTTTTTTACCTCTTCAAAACTCCAACATTGATTTTTTTTTTTTTTTTTACCTCTTCAAAACTCCATTTTTTTTTGTTTTACCTCTTCAAAACTCCAAATTTTTTTTTTTTTTTACCTCTTCAAAACTCCACAATTTTTTTTTTTTTTTTTTTTACCTCTTCAAAACTCAATTTTTTTTTTTACCTCTTCAAAACTCCAACACTTTTTTTTTTTTACCTCTTCAAAACTCCAACATTGATTTTTTGTTCCTTTTTTTACCTCTTCAAAACTCCACAATTTTTTTTTTTTTTTTTTTTTACCTCTTCAAAACTCCAATTTTTTTTTTTTTTACCTCTTCAAAACTCCAACATTGATTTTTTTTTTTTTTTTACCTCTTCAAAACTCCATTTTTTTTTTGTTTTACCTCTTCAAAACTCCAACATTGATTTTTTGTTCCTTTTTTTACCTCTTCAAAACTCCACAATTTTTTTTTTTTTTTTTTTTACCTCTTCAAAACTCCAATTTTTTTTTTTTTTACCTCTTCAAAACTCCAATTTTTTTTTTTTTTTACCTCTTCAAAACTCCAACATTGATTTTTTTTTTTTTTTTTTACCTCTTCAAAACTCCAATTTTTTTTTTTTTTACCTCTTCAAAACTCCAATTTTTTTTTTTTTTACCTCTTCAAAACTCCAATTTTTTTTTTTTTTTACCTCTTCAAAACTCCAACATTGATTTTTTTTTTTTTTTTTACCTCTTCAAAACTCCATTTTTTTTTGTTTTACCTCTTCAAAACTCCAAATTTTTTTTTTTTTTTACCTCTTCAAAACTCCACAATTTTATTTTTTTTTTTTTTACCTCTTCAAAACTCAATTTTTTTTTTTTACCTCTTCAAAACTCCAATTTTTTTTTTTTTTACCTCTTCAAAACTCCAACTTTTTTTTTTTTTTTTTTACCTCTTCAAAACTCCAACATTTTTTTTTTTTTACCTCTTCAAAACTCCAACATTGATTTTTTGTTCCTTTTTTTACCTCTTCAAAACTCAATTTTTTTTTTTTTACCTCTTCAAAACTCCAATTTTTTTTTTTTTACCTCTTCAAAACTCCAACTTTTTTTTTTTTTTTTTTTACCTCTTCAAAACTCCAACATTGATTTTTTGTTCCTTTTTTTACCTCTTCAAAACTCCAAATTTTTTTTTTAATTTTTTTTTACCTCTTCAAAACTCAATTTTTTTTTTTTACCTCTTCAAAACTCCACAATTTTTTTTTTTTTTTTTTACCTCTTCAAAACTCCATTTTTTTTTTTTTTTTACCTCTTCAAAACTCCAACTTTTTTTTTTTTTTTACCTCTTCAAAACTCAATTTTTTTTTTTTTTTTTTTTACCTCTTCAAAACTCCAACATTGATTTTTTGTTCCTTTTTTTACCTCTTCAAAACTCCACAATATTTTTTTTTTTTTTTTACCCCTTCAAAACTCCAATTTTTTTTTTTTTTACCTCTTCAAAACTCCATTTTTTTTTTTTTTTACCTCTTCAAAACTCCAACATTGATTTTTGTTCCTTTTTTTACCTCTTCAAAACTCCAACATTGATTTTTTTTTTTTTTTTTACCTCTTCAAAACTCCATTTTTTTTTTGTTTTACCTCTTCAAAACTCCAAATTTTTTTTTTTTTTTACCTCTTCAAAACTCCACAATTTTTTTTTTTTTTTTTTACCTATTCAAAACTCAATTTTTTTTTTTTACCTCTTCAAAACTCCAACATTTTTTTTTTTTTACCTCTTCAAAACTCCAACATTGATTTTTTGTTCCTTTTTTTACCTCTTCAAAACTCCAACATTGATTTTTTGTTCCTTTTTTTACATCTTCAAAACTCCAATTTTTTTTTTTTTACCTCTTCAAAACTCCACAATTTTTCTTTTTTTTTTTTTTTACCTCTTCAAAACTCCAATTTTTTTTTTTACCTCTTCAAAACTCCAATTTTTTTTTTTTTTTACCTCTTCAAAACTCCAACATTGACTTTTTTTTTTTTTTTTTACCTCTTCAAAACTCCATTTTTTTTTTGTTTTACCTCTTCAAAACTCCAAAATTTTTTTTTTTTTTACCTCTTCAAAACTCCACAATTTTTTTTTTTTTTTTTACCTCTTCAAAACTCCAACATTTTTTTTTTTTTTACCTCTTCAAAACTCCACAATTTTTTTTTTTTTTTTTTTTTTACCTCTTCAAAACTCCAATTTTTTTTTTTTTTACCTCTTCAAAACTCCACAATTTTTATTTTTATTTTTTTTACCTCTTCAAAACTCCAATTTTTTTTTTTTACCTCTTCAAAACTCAATTTTTTTTTTTTTTTTTTTTACCTCTTCAAAACTCCAACATTGATTTTTTGTTCCTTTTTTTACCTCTTCAAAACTCCACAATATTTTTTTTTTTTTTTTTTACCCCTTCAAAACTCCAATTTTTTTTTTTTTTACCTCTTCAAAACTCAATTTTTTTTTTTTTTTACCTCTTCAAAACTCCAACATTGATTTTTGTTCCTTTTTTTACCTCTTCAAAACTCCAACATTGATTTTTTTTTTTTTTTTACCTCTTCAAAACTCCATTTTTTTTTTGTTTTACCTCTTCAAAACTCCAATTTTTTTTTTTTTTTTACCTCTTCAAAACTCCACAATTTTTTTTTTTTTTTTTTTACCTATTCAAAACTCAATTTTTTTTTTTTACCTCTTCAAAACTCCAATTTTTTTTTTTTTTACCTTTTCAAAACTCCAACTTTTTTTTTTTTTTTTTTACCTCTTCAAAACTCCAACATTTTTTTTTTTTTACCTCTTCAAAACTCCAACATTGATTTTTTGTTCCTTTTTTTACCTCTTCAAAACTCCAACATTGATTTTTTGTTCCTTTTTTTACATCTTCAAAACTCCAATTTTTTTTTTTTACCTCTTCAAAACTCCAATTTTTTTTTTTACCTCTTCAAAACTCCAATTTTTTTTTTTTTTTACCTCTTCAAAACTCCAACATTGACTTTTTTTTTTTTTTTTACCTCTTCAAAACTCCATTTTTTTTTTGTTTTACCTCTTCAAAACTCCAAAATTTTTTTTTTTTTTACCTCTTCAAAACTCCACAATTTTTTTTTTTTTTTTTACCTCTTCAAAACTCCAACATTTTTTTTTTTTTTACCTCTTCAAAACTCCACAATTTTTTTTTTTTTTTTTTTTTACCTCTTCAAAACTCCAATTTTTTTTTTTTTTACCTCTTCAAAACTCCACAATTTTTATTTTTATTTTTTTTACCTCTTCAAAACTCCAATTTTTTTTTTTTACCTCTTCAAAACTCCACAATTTTTTTTATTTTTTTTTTTACCCCTTCAAAACTCCATTTTTTTTTTTTTTTACCTCTTCAAAACTCCATTTTTTTTTTTTTTTACCTCTTCAAAACTCCAACATTGATTTTTTGTTCCTTTTTTTACCTCTTCAAAACTCCACAATTTTTTTTTTTTTTTTTTTTTACCTCTTCAAAACTCCAACATTTTTTTTTTTTTACCTCTTCAAAACTCCAACATTGATTTTTTGTTCCTTTTTTTACCTCTTCAAAACTCCACAATATTTTTTTTTATTTTTTTTTACCCCTTCAAAACTCCAATTTTTTTTTTTTTACCTCTTCAAAACTCCATTTTTTTTTTTTTTTACCTCTTCAAAACTCCAACGTTGATTTTTTGTTCCTTTTTTTACCTCTTCAAAACTCCAACATTGATTTTTTTTTTTTTTTTTACCTCTTCAAAACTCCATTTTTTTTTTTTTTTACCTCTTCAAAACTCCATTTTTATTTTTTTACCTCTTCAAAACTCCAACATTGATTTTTTGTTCCTTGTTTTACCTCTTCAAAACTCCAATTTTTTTTTTTTTTTTTTACCTCTTCAAAACTCCAACTTTTTTTTTTTTTTTTTTTTACCTCTTCAAAACTCCATTTTTTTTTTTTTACCTCTTCAAAACTCCACAATTTTTTTTTTTTTTTTACCTCTTCAAAACTCAATTTTTTTTATTTTTTTTTTACCTCTTCAAAACTCCAACTTTTTTTTTTTTTTTTTACCTCTTCAAAACTCCATTTTTTTTTTTTTTACCTCTTCAAAACTCCAACATTGATTTTTTGTTCCTTTTTTTACCTCTTCAAAACTCCACAATTTTTTTTTTTTTTTACCTCTTCAAAACACCAACTTTTTTTTTCTTTTTTTTTACCTCTTCAAAACTCCTAAATTTTTCTTTTTTTTTTTACCTCTTCAAAACTCCAACTTTTTTTTTTTTTTTTTTACCTCTTCAAAACTCCATTTTTTTTTTTTTTACCTCTTCAAAACTCCAACATTGATTTTTTGTTCCTTTTTTTACCTCTTCAAAACTCCAATTTTTTTTTTTTTTTTTACCTCTTCAAAACTCCAATTTTTTTTTTTTTTTTTACCTCTTCAAAACTCCAACATTTTTTTTTTTTTTTACCTCTTCAAAACTCCAACTTTTTTTTTTTTTTTACCTCTTCAAAACTCCTAAATTATTATTTATTTATTTTTTTTACCTCTTCAAAACTCCAAATTTTTTTATTTTTTTTTTTACCTCTTCAAAACTCCAACTTTTTTTTTTTTTTTTTTTTTACCTCTTCAAAACTCCACAATTTTTTTTTTTTTTTTTACCTCTTCAATACTCCAACTTTTTTTTTTTTTTTTTTACCTCTTCAAAACTCCAACTTTTTTTTTTTTTTTTTTTTTACCTCTTCAAAACTCCAACTTTTTTTTTTTTTTTACCTCTTCAAAACTCCAACTTTTTTTTTTTTTTTTTTACCTCTTCAAAACTCCAATATTGATTTTTTGTTCCTTTTTTTACCTCTTCAAAACTCCAACTTTTTTTTATTTTTTTTTACCTCTTCAAAACTCCTAAATTTTTTTTTTTTTTTTTTTTACCTCTTCAAAACTCCAACATTGATTTTTTGTTCCTTTTTTTACCTCTTCAAAACTCCAACTTTTTTTTATTTTTTTTTTACCTCTTCAAAACTCCAATTTTTTTTTTTTTTTTTTACCTCTTCAAAACTCCAACTTTTTTTTTTTTTTTACCTCTTCAAAATTCCACTTTTTTTTTTATTTTTTTTTTACCTCTTCAAAACTCCAAATGTTTTTATTTTTTTTTTTTACCTCTTCAAAACTCCAACATTGATTTTGTGTTCCTTTTTTTACCTCTTCAAAACTCCAATTTTTTTTTTTTTTTTTACCTCTTCAAAACTCCAAATTTTTTTTTTTTTTTTTTTTACCTCTTCAAAACTCCAACTTTTTTTTTTTTTTTTTTACCTCTTCAAAACTCCACAATTTTTTTTTTTTTTTTTTTACCTCTTCAAAACTCCAACATTGATTTTTTGTTCCTTTTTTTACCTCTTCAAAACTCCAACTTTTTTTTATTTTTTTTTTACCTCTTCAAAACTCCTAAATTATTATTATTATTTGTTTTTTACCTCTTCAAAACTCCAACATTTTTTTTTTTTTTTACCTCTTCAAAACTCCAACATTGATTTTTTGTTCCTTTTTTTACCTCTTCAAAACTCAATTTTTTTTTTTTACCTCTTCAAAACTCCAATTTTTTTTTTTTTTTACCTCTTCAAAACTCCAACTTTTTTTTTTTTTTTTTTACCTCTTCAAAACTCCAACATTGATTTTTTGTTCCTTTTTTTACCTCTTCAAAACTCAATTTTTTTTTTTTTTTTTTACCTCTTCAAAACTCCAACATTTTTTTTTTTTTTTTTTTTTACCTCTTCAAAACTCCACAATTTTTTTTTATTTTTTTTTTACCTCTTCAAAACTCCATTTTTTTTTTTTTACCTCTTCAAAACTCCAACATTGATTTTTTGTTCCTTTTTTTACCTCTTCAAAACTCCAATTTTTTTTTTTTTTACCTCTTCAAAACTCCAACTTTTTTTTTTTTTTTTTTACCTCTTCAAAACTCCAACATTGATTTTTTGTTCCTTTTTTTACCTCTTCAAAACTCAATTTTTTTTTTTTTTTTTACCTCTTCAAAACTCCAACATTTTTTTTTTTTTTTTTTTTACCTCTTCAAAACTCCACAATTTTTTTTTATTTTTTTTTTACCTCTTCAAAACTCCATTTTTTTTTTTTTACCTCTTCAAAACTCCAACATTGATTTTTTGTTCCTTTTTTTACCTCTTCAAAACTCCAATTTTTTTTTTTTTTTTTTTACCTCTTCAAAACTCCAACTTTTTTTTTTTTTTTTTTTTACCTCTTCAAAACTCCTAAGTTTTTCTTTTTTTTTTTACCTCTTCAAAACTCCACAATTTTTTTTTTTTTTTTTTTACCTCTTCAAAACTCCAACATTTTTTTTTTTTTTTACCTCTTTAAAACTCAATTTTTTTTTTTTACCTCTTCAAAACTCCAATTTTTTTTTTTTTTACCTCTTCAAAACTCCAACTTTTTATTTTTTTTTACCTCTTCAAAACTCCAACATTGATTTTTTGTTCCTTTTTTTACCTCTTCAAAACTCCACAATTTTTTTTTTTTTTTTTACCTCTTCAAAACTCCAATTTTTTTTTTTTTTACCTCTTCAAAACTCCACAATTTTTTTTTTTTTTTTTTTTACCTCTTCAAAACTCCAACATTGATTTTTTGTTCCTTGTTTTACCTCTTCAAAACTCCAATTTTTTTTTTTTTTTTTTTACCTCTTCAAAACTCCAACTTTTTTTTTTTTTTTTTTTTACCTCTTCAAAACTCCATTTTTTTTTTTTTTTACCTCTTCAAAACTCCACAATTTTTTTTTTTTTTTTTTACCTCTTCAAAACTCAATTTTTTTTATTTTTTTTTTACCTCTTCAAAACTCCAACTTTTTTTTTTTTTTTTTTACCTCTTCAAAACTCCATTTTTTTTTTTTTTACCTCTTCAAAACTCCAACATTGATTTTTTGTTCCTTTTTTTACCTCTTCAAAACTCCACAATTTTTTTTTTTTTTTACCTCTTCAAAACACCAACTTTTTTTTTATTTTTTTTTACCTCTTCAAAACTCCTAAGTTTTTCTTTTTTTTTTTACCTCTTCAAAACTCCACAATTTTTTTTTATTTTTTTTTACCTCTTCAAAACTCCAACATTGATTTTTTGTTCCTTTTTTTACCTCTTCAAAACTCCACAATTTTTTTTTTTTTTTTACCTCTTCAAAACTCCAATTTTTTTTTTTTTTTTTTTTACCTCTTCAAAACACCAACTTTTTTTTTCTTTTTTTTTACCTCTTCAAAACTCCAACATTGATTTTTTGTTCCTTTTTTTACCTCTTCAAAACTCCACAATTTTTTTTTTTTTTTTTTTACCTCTTCAAAACTCCAATTTTTTTTTTTTTTACCTCTTCAAAACTCCACAATTTTTTTTTTTTTTTTTTTTACCTCTTCAAAACTCCATTTTTATTTTTTTACCTCTTCAAAACTCCAACATTGATTTTTTGTTCCTTTTTTTACCTCTTCAAAACTCCAATTTTTTTTTTTTTTTTTTTACCTCTTCAAAACTCCAACTTTTTTTTTTTTTTTTACCTCTTCAAAACTCTACAATTTTTTTTTTTTTTTTTTTTTACCTCTTCAAAACTCCACAATTTTTTTTATTTTTTTTTTTTACCTCTTCAAAACTCCAACTTTTTTTTTTTTTTTTACCTCTTCAAAACTCCACAATTTTTTTTATTTTTTTTTTTTACCTCTTCAAAACTCCACAATTTTTTTTTTTTTTTTTTTTTTACCTCTTCAAAACTCCAATTTTTTTTTTTTTTTTTTACCTCTTCAAAACTCCAACTTTTTTTTAATTTTTTTTTACCTCTTCAAAACTCCAACTTTTTTTTTTTTTTTTTTACCTCTTCAAAACTCCACAATTTTTTTTATTTTTTTTTTTTACCTCTTCAAAACTCCAACATTTTTTTTTTTTTTACCTCTTCAAAACTCCAACATTGATTTTTTGTTCCTTTTTTTACCTCTTCAAAACTCCACAATTTTTTTTTTTTTTTTTTTTTACCTCTTCAAAACTCAAATTTTTTTTTTTTTTTTTCCTCTTCAAAACTCCAAATTTTTTTTTTTTTTTTTTTTACCTCTTCAAAACTCAAATTTTTTTTTTATTTCTTTTTACCTCTTCAAAACTCCTAAATTTTTATTTTATTTTTTTACCTCTTCAAAACTCCAACATTTTTTTTTTTTTTACCTCTTCGAAACTCCAACATTGATTTTTTGTTCCTTTTTTTACCTCTTCAAAACTCCACAATTTTTTTTATATATTTTTTTTACCTCTTCAAAACTCCAACTTTTTTTTTTTTTTTTACCTCTTCAAAACTCTACAATTTTTTTTTTTTTTTTTTTTACCTCTTCAAAACTCCAACTTTTTTTTTTTTTTTTTACCTCTTCAAAACTCCAACATTGATTTTTTGTTCCTTTTTTTACCTCTTCAAAACTCCACAATTTTTTTTTTTTTTTTGTTTTACCTCTTCAAAACTCCAATTTTTTTTTTTTTTACCTCTTCAAAACTCCAACTTTTTTTTTTTTTTTTTTACCTCTTCAAAACTCCATTTTTTTTTTTTTTACCTCTTCAAAACTCCAACATTGATTTTTTGTTCCTTTTTTTACCTCTTCAAAACTCCACAATTTTTTTTTATTTTTTTTTTTACCTCTTCAAAACTCCAATTTTTTTTTTTTTTTTTTTACCTCTTCAAAACTCCAACATTGATTTTTTGTTCCTTTTTTTACCTCTTCAAAACTCCACAATTTTTTTTATATATTTTTTTTACCTCTTCAAAACTCCAACTTTTTTTTTTTTTTTTACCTCTTCAAAACTCTACAATTTTTTTTTTACCTCTTCAAAACTCCAACTTTTTTTTTTTTTTACCTCTTCAAAACTCCAACTTTTTTTTTTTTTTTTTTACCTCTTCAAAACTCCAAAATTTTTTTTTTTTTTTTTTTTACCTCTTCAAAACTCCAACATTTTATTTTTTTTTACCTCTTCAAAACTCCAACATTGATTTTTTGTTCCTTTTTTTACCTCTTCAAAACTCCAACTTTTTTTTTTTTTTTTACCTCTTCAAAACTCTACAATTTTTTTTTTTTTTTTTTTTACCTCTTCAAAACTCCAACTTTTTTTTTTTTACCTCTTCAAAACTCCAACTTTTTTTTTTTTTTTTTTACCTCTTCAAAACTCCACAATTTTTTTTATTTTTTTTTTTACCTCTTCAAAACTCCAACTTTTTTTTTTTTTTTTACCTCTTCAAAACTCCACAATTTTTTTTATTTTATTTTTTTACCTCTTCAAAACTCCAACATTTTTTTTTTTTTTTTTACCTCTTCAAAACTCCAACATTGATTTTTTGTTCCTTTTTTTACCTCTTCAAAACTCCACAATTTTTTTTATTTTTTTTTTTTACCTCTTCAAAACTCCATTTTTTTTTTTTTTACCTCTTCAAAACTCCAACATTGATTTTTTGTTCCTTTTTTTACCTCTTCAAAACTCCACAATTTTTTTTTTTTTTTTTTTTTACCTCTTCAAAACTCCAATTTTTTTTTTTTTTTTTTACCTCTTCAAAACTCCAACTTTTTTTTAATTTTTTTTTACCTCTTCAAAACTCCAACTTTTTTTTTTTTTTTTTTACCTCTTCAAAACTCCAACATTGATTTTTTGTTCCTTTTTTTACCTCTTCAAAACTCCACAATTTTTTTTATTTTTTTTTTTTACCTCTTCAAAACTCCATTTTTTTTTTTTTTACCTCTTCAAAACTCCAACATTGATTTTTTGTTCCTTTTTTTACCTCTTCAAAACTCCACAATTTTTTTTTTTTTTTTTTTTTTACCTCTTCAAAACTCCAATTTTTTTTTTTTTTTTTTACCTCTTCAAAACTCCAACTTTTTTTTAATTTTTTTTTACCTCTTCAAAACTCCAACTTTTTTTTTTTTTTTTTTACCTCTTCAAAACTCCACAATTTTTTTTATTTTTTTTTTTTACCTCTTCAAAACTCCAACATTTTTTTTTTTTTTACCTCTTCAAAACTCCAACATTGATTTTTTGTTCCTTTTTTTACCTCTTCAAAACTCCACAATTTTTTTTTTTTTTTTTTTTTACCTCTGCAAAACTCAAATTTTTTTTTTTTTTTTTCCTCTTCAAAACTCCAAATTTTTTTTTTTTTTTTTTTTACCTCTTCAAAACTCAATTTTTTTTTTTATTTCTTTTTACCTCTTCAAAACTCCTAAATTTTTATTTTATTTTTTTACCTCTTCAAAACTCCAACATTTTTTTTTTTTTTACCTCTTCAAAACTCCAACATTGATTTTTTGTTCCTTTTTTTACCTCTTCAAAACTCCACAATTTTTTTTATATATTTTTTTACCTCTTCAAAACTCCAACTTTTTTTTTTTTTTTTACCTCTTCAAAACTCTACAATTTTTTTTTTTTTTTTTTTACCTCTTCAAAACTCCAACTTTTTTTTTTTTTACCTCTTCAAAACTCCAACTTTTTTTTTTTTTTTTTTACCTCTTCAAAACTCCAAAATTTTTTTTTTTTTTTTTTTACCTCTTCAAAACTCCAACATTTTATTTTTTTTTACCTCTTCAAAACTCCAACATTGATTTTTTGTTCCTTTTTTTACCTCTTCAAAACTCCACAATTTTTTTTTATTTTTTTTTTTACCTCTTCAAAACTCAATTTTTTTTTTTTTTTTTTCCTCTTCAAAACTCCAAATTTTTTTTTTTTTTTTTTTTACCTCTTCAAAACTCCAACATCTTATTTTTTTTTACCTCTTCAAAACTCCAACATTGATTTTTTGTTCCTTTTTTTACCTCTTCAAAACTCCAACTTTTTTTTTTTTTTTTACCTCTTCAAAACTCTACAATTTTTTTTTTTTTTTTTTTTACCTCTTCAAAACTCCAACTTTTTTTTTTTTTACCTCTTCAAAACTCCAACTTTTTTTTTTTTTTTTTACCTCTTCAAAACTCCACAATTTTTTTTATTTTTTTTTTTTACCTCTTCAAAACTCCAACTTTTTTTTTTTTTTTTACCTCTTCAAAACTCCACAATTTTTTTTATTTTTTTTTTTTACCTCTTCAAAACTCCAACATTTTTTTTTTTTTTTTTTACCTCTTCAAAACTCCAACATTGATTTTTTGTTCCTTTTTTTACCTCTTCAAAACTCCACAATTTTTTTTTTTTTTTTTTTTACCTCTTCAAAACTCCATTTTTTTTTTTTTTACCTCTTCAAAACTCCAACATTGATTTTTTGTTCCTTTTTTTACCTCTTCAAAACTCCACAATTTTTTTTTTTTTTTTTTTTTTACCTCTTCAAAACTCCAATTTTTTTTTTTTTTTTTACCTCTTCAAAACTCCAACTTTTTTTTTTTTTTTTTTACCTCTTCAAAACTCCACAATTTTTTTTTTTTTTTTTTTTACCTCTTCAAAACTCCAATTTTTTTTTTTTTTACCTCTTCAAAACTCCAACTTTTTTTTTTTTTTTTTTTACCTCTTCAAAACTCCAACTTTTTTTTAATTTTTTTTTACCTCTTCAAAACTCCAACTTTTTTTTTTTTTTTTTTACCTCTTCAAAACTCCAAATTTTTTTTTTTTTTTTTTTACCTCTTCAAAACTCCAATTCTTTTTTCTTTTTACCTCTTCAAAACTCCTAAATTTTTATTTTATTTTTTTACCTCTTCAAAACTCCAACATTTTTTTTTTTTTTACCTCTTCAAAACTCCAACATTGATTTTTTGTTCCTTTTTTTACCTCTTCAAAACTCCACAATTTTTTTATATATTTTTTTTACCTCTTCAAAACTCCAACTTTTTTTTTTTTTTTTACCTCTTCAAAACTCTACAATTTTTTTTTATTTTTTTTTTACCTCTTCAAAACTCCAACTTTTTTTTTTTTTACCTCTTCAAAACTCCAACTTTTTTTTTTTTTTTTTTACCTCTTCAAAACTCCAAAATTTTTTTTTTTTTTTTTTTTACCTCTTCAAAACTCCAACATTTTATTTTTTTTTACCTCTTCAAAACTCCAACATTGATTTTTTGTTCCTTTTTTTACCTCTTCAAAACTCCACAATTTTTTTTTTTTTTTTTTTTACCTCTTCAAAACTCCAACTTTTTTTTTTTTTTTTACCTCTTCAAAACTCTACAATTTTTTTTTTTTTTTTTTTTACCTCTTCAAAACTCCAACTTTTTTTTTTTTTACCTCTTCAAAACTCCAACTTTTTTTTTTTTTTTTTACCTCTTCAAAACTCCACAATTTTTTTTACCTCTTCAAAACTCCAACTTTTTTTTTTTTTTTTTACCTTTTCAAAACTCCAACATTGATTTTTTGTTCCTTTTTTTACCTCTTCAAAACTCCACAATTTTTTTTTTTTTTTGTTTTACCTCTTCAAAACTCCAATTTTTTTTTTTTTACCTCTTCAAAACTCCAACTTTTTTTTTTTTTTTTTTTACCTCTTCAAAACTCCATTTTTTTTTTTTTTACCTCTTCAAAACTCCAACATTGATTTTTTGTTCCTTTTTTTACCTCTTCAAAACTCCACAATTTTTTTTTAATTTTTTTTTACCTCTTCAAAACTCCAATTCTTTTTTCTTTTTACCTCTTCAAAACTCCTAAATTTTTATTTTATTTTTTTACCTCTTCAAAACTCCAACATTTTTTTTTTTTTTACCTCTTCAAAACTCCAACATTGATTTTTTGTTCCTTTTTTTACCTCTTCAAAACTCTACAATTTTTTTTTTTTTTTTTTTTACCTCTTCAAAACTCCAACTTTTTTTTTTTTTACCTCTTCAAAACTCCAACTTTTTTTTTTTTTTTTTTTACCTCTTCAAAACTCCAAAATTTTTTTTTTTTTTTTTTTTACCTCTTCAAAACTCCAACATTTTATTTTTTTTTACCTCTTCAAAACTCCAACATTGATTTTTTGTTCCTTTTTTTACCTCTTCAAAACTCCACAATTTTTTTTTTTTTTTTTTTTTACCTCTTCAAAACTCCAACTTTTTTTTTTTTTTTTACCTCTTCAAAACTCTACAATTTTTTTTTTTTTTTTTTTTTACCTCTTCAAAACTCCAACTTTTTTTTTTTTTTTTTACCTCTTCAAAACTCCACAATTTTTTTTACCTCTTCAAAACTCCAACTTTTTTTTTTTTTTTTTACCTCTTCAAAACTCCAACATTGATTTTTTGTTCCTTTTTTTACCTCTTCAAAACTCCACAATTTTTTTTTTTTTTTTGTTTTACCTCTTCAAAACTCCAATTTTTTTTTTTTTACCTCTTCAAAACTCCAACTTTTTTTTTTTTTTTTTTTACCTCTTCAAAACTCCATTTTTTTTTTTTTTACCTCTTCAAAACTCCAACATTGATTTTTTGTTCCTTTTTTTACCTCTTCAAAACTCCACAATTTTTTTTTAATTTTTTTTTACCTCTTCAAAACTCCAACTTTTTTTTTTTTTTTTTACCTCTTCAAAACTCCAAATTTTTTTTTTTTTTTTTTTTACCTCTTCAAAACTCCAATTCTTTTTTCTTTTTACCTCTTCAAAACTCCTAAATTTTTATTTTATTTTTTTACCTCTTCAAAACTCCAACATTTTTTTTTTTTTTACCTCTTCAAAACTCCAACATTGATTTTTTGTTCCTTTTTTTACCTCTTCAAAACTCCACAATTTTTTTTATATATTTTTTTTACCTCTTCAAAACTCCAACTTTTTTTTTTTTTTTTACCTCTTCAAAACTCTACAATTTTTTTTTTTTTTTTTTTACCTCTTCAAAACTCCAACTTTTTTTTTTTTTTACCTCTTCAAAACTCCAACTTTTTTTTTTTTTTTTTTACCTCTTCAAAACTCCAAAATTTTTTTTTTTTTTTTTTTTACCTCTTCAAAACTCCAACATTTTATTTTTTTTTACCTCTTCAAAACTCCAACATTGATTTTTTGTTCCTTTTTTTACCTCTTCAAAACTCCACAATTTTTTTTTATTTTTTTTTTACCTCTTCAAAACTCAATTTTTTTTTTTTTTTTTTCCTCTTCAAAACTCCAAATTTTTTTTTTTTTTTTTTTTACCTCTTCAAAACTCCAACATCTTATTTTTTTTTACCTCTTCAAAACTCCAACATTGATTTTTTGTTCCTTTTTTTACCTCTTCAAAACTCCAACTTTTTTTTTTTTTTTACCTCTTCAAAACTCTACAATTTTTTTTTTTTTTTTTTTTACCTCTTCAAAACTCCAACTTTTTTTTTTTTTACCTCTTCAAAACTCCAACTTTTTTTTTTTTTTTTACCTCTTCAAAACTCCACAATTTTTTTTATTTTTTTTTTTTACCTCTTCAAAACTCCAACTTTTTTTTTTTTTTTTACCTCTTCAAAACTCCACAATTTTTTTTATTTTTTTTTTTTACCTCTTCAAAACTCCAACATTTTTTTTTTTTTTTTTTACCTCTTCAAAACTCCAACATTGATTTTTTGTTCCTTTTTTTACCTCTTCAAAACTCCACAATTTTTTTTTTTTTTTTTTTTTTACCTCTTCAAAACTCCATTTTTTTTTTTTTTACCTCTTCAAAACTCCAACATTGATTTTTTGTTCCTTTTTTTACCTCTTCAAAACTCCACAATTTTTTTTTTTTTTTTTTTTTTACCTCTTCAAAACTCCAATTTTTTTTTTTTTTTTTTACCTCTTCAAAACTCCAACTTTTTTTTTTTTTTTTTTACCTCTTCAAAACTCCACAATTTTTTTTTTTTTTTTTTTTTACCTCTTCAAAACTCCAATTTTTTTTTTTTTTACCTCTTCAAAACTCCAACTTTTTTTTTTTTTTTTTTTACCTCTTCAAAACTCCAACTTTTTTTTAATTTTTTTTTACCTCTTCAAAACTCCAACTTTTTTTTTTTTTTTTTACCTCTTCAAAACTCCAAATTTTTTTTTTTTTTTTTTTTACCTCTTCAAAACTCCAATTCTTTTTTCTTTTTACCTCTTCAAAACTCCTAAATTTTTATTTTATTTTTTTACCTCTTCAAAACTCCAACATTTTTTTTTTTTTTACCTCTTCAAAACTCCAACATTGATTTTTTGTTCCTTTTTTTACCTCTTCAAAACTCCACAATTTTTTTACATATTTTTTTTACCTCTTCAAAACTCCAACTTTTTTTTTTTTTTTTACCTCTTCAAAACTCTACAATTTTTTTTTATTTTTTTTTTACCTCTTCAAAACTCCAACTTTTTTTTTTTTTACCTCTTCAAAACTCCAACTTTTTTTTTTTTTTTTTTACCTCTTCAAAACTCCAAAATTTTTTTTTTTTTTTTTTTTACCTCTTCAAAACTCCAACATTTTATTTTTTTTTACCTCTTCAAAACTCCAACATTGATTTTTTGTTCCTTTTTTTACCTCTTCAAAACTCCACAATTTTTTTTTTTTTTTTTTTTTACCTCTTCAAAACTCCAACTTTTTTTTTTTTTTTTACCTCTTCAAAACTCTACAATTTTTTTTTTTTTTTTTTTTACCTCTTCAAAACTCCAACTTTTTTTTTTTTTACCTCTTCAAAACTCCAACTTTTTTTTTTTTTTTTTACCTCTTCAAAACTCCACAATTTTTTTTACCTCTTCAAAACTCCAACTTTTTTTTTTTTTTTTTACCTTTTCAAAACTCCAACATTGATTTTTTGTTCCTTTTTTTACCTCTTCAAAACTCCACAATTTTTTTTTTTTTTTTGTTTTACCTCTTCAAAACTCCAATTTTTTTTTTTTTACCTCTTCAAAACTCCAACTTTTTTTTTTTTTTTTTTTACCTCTTCAAAACTCCATTTTTTTTTTTTTTACCTCTTCAAAACTCCAACATTGATTTTTTGTTCCTTTTTTTACCTCTTCAAAACTCCACAATTTTTTTTTAATTTTTTTTTACCTCTTCAAAACTCCAATTCTTTTTTCTTTTTACCTCTTCAAAACTCCTAAATTTTTATTTTATTTTTTTACCTCTTCAAAACTCCAACATTTTTTTTTTTTTTACCTCTTCAAAACTCCAACATTGATTTTTTGTTCCTTTTTTTACCTCTTCAAAACTCTACAATTTTTTTTTTTTTTTTTTTTACCTCTTCAAAACTCCAACTTTTTTTTTTTTTTACCTCTTCAAAACTCCAACTTTTTTTTTTTTTTTTTTACCTCTTCAAAACTCCAAAATTTTTTTTTTTTTTTTTTTTACCTCTTCAAAATTCCAACATTTTATTTTTTTTTACCTCTTCAAAACTCCAACATTGATTTTTTGTTCCTTTTTTTACCTCTTCAAAACTCCACAATTTTTTTTTATTTTTTTTTTTACCTCTTCAAAACTCAATTTTTTTTTTTTTTTTTTCCTCTTCAAAACTCCAAATTTTTTTTTTTTTTTTTTTACCTCTTCAAAACTCCAACATCTTATTTTTTTTTACCTCTTCAAAACTCCAACATTGATTTTTTGTTCCTTTTTTTACCTCTTCAAAACTCCAACTTTTTTTTTTTTTTTTACCTCTTCAAAACTCTACAATTTTTTTTTTTTTTTTTTTTTACCTCTTCAAAACTCCAACTTTTTTTTTTTTTACCTCTTCAAAACTCCAACTTTTTTTTTTTTTTTTTACCTCTTCAAAACTCCACAATTTTTTTTATTTTTTTTTTTTACCTCTTCAAAACTCCAACTTTTTTTTTTTTTTTTACCTCTTCAAAACTCCACAATTTTTTTTATTTTTTTTTTTTACCTCTTCAAAACTCCAACATTTTTTTTTTTTTTTTTTACCTCTTCAAAACTCCAACATTGATTTTTTGTTCCTTTTTTTACCTCTTCAAAACTCCACAATTTTTTTTTTTTTTTTTTTTTACCTCTTCAAAACTCCATTTTTTTTTTTTTTACCTCTTCAAAACTCCAACATTGATTTTTTGTTCCTTTTTTTACCTCTTCAAAACTCCACAATTTTTTTTTTTTTTTTTTTTTACCTCTTCAAAACTCCAATTTTTTTTTTTTTTTTTTACCTCTTCAAAACTCCAACTTTTTTTTTTTTTTTTTTACCTCTTCAAAACTCCACAATTTTTTTTTTTTATTTTTTTACCTCTTCAAAACTCCAATTTTTTTTTTTTTACCTCTTCAAAACTCCAACTTTTTTTTTTTTTTTTTTTACCTCTTCAAAACTCCATTTTTTTTTTTTTATACCTCTTCAAAACTCAATTTTTTTTTTTACCTCTTCAAATCTCCACATTTTTTTTTTTTTTTTTTTACCTCTTCAAAATCCAATTTTTTTTTTTTTTTTTTACCTCTTCAAAACTCCACAATTTTTTTTTTTTTTTTTTACCTCTTCAAAACTCCAACATTGATTTTTTGTTCCTTTTTTTACCTCTTCAAAACTCCACATTTTTTTTTTTTTTTTTTTTTTACCTCTTCAAAACTCCATTTTTTTTTTTTTTTACCTCTTCAAAACTCCATTTTTTTTTTGTTTTACCTCTTCAAAACTCCAATTTTTTTTTTTTTTTTACCTCTTCAAAACTCCAACTTTTTTTTTTTTTTTTTTACCTCTTCAAAACTCCATTTTTTTTTTTTTTACCTCTTCAAAACTCCAACATTGATTTTTTTGTTCCTTTTTTTACCTCTTCAAAACTCCACAATTTTTTTTTTTTTTTTTTTTTTACCTCTTCAAAACTCCAATTTTTTTTTTTTTTTTTTACCTCTTCAAAACTCCAATTTTTTTTTTTTTTTTTACCTCTTCAAAACTCCAATTTTTTTTTTTTACCTCTTCAAAACTCCACAATTTTTTTTTTTTTTTTTTTTACCTCTTCAAAACTCCAATTTTTTTTTTTTTTTACCTCTTCAAAACTCCATTTTTTTTTTTACCTCTTCAAAACTCCAACATTGATTTTTTGTTCCTTTTTTTACCTCTTCAAAACTCCACAATATTTTTTTTTTTTTTTTTTACCCCTTCAAAACTCCAATTTTTTTTTTTTTTACCTCTTCAAAACTCCATTTTTTTTTTTTTTTACCTCTTCAAAACTCCATTTTTTTTTTGTTTTACCTCTTCAAAACTCCAATTTTTTTTTTTTTTTTACCTCTTCAAAACTCCAACTTTTTTTTTTTTTTTTTTACCTCTTCAAAACTCCATTTTTTTTTTTACCTCTTCAAAACTCCAACATTGATTTTTTGTTCCTTTTTTTACCTCTTCAAAACTCCACAATATTTTTTTTTTTTTTTTTTACCCCTTCAAAACTCCAATTTTTTTTTTTTTTACCTCTTCAAAACTCCATTTTTTTTTTTTTTTTACCTCTTCAAAACTCCAACATTGATTTTTGTTCCTTTTTTTACCTCTTCAAAACTCCACAATTTTTTTTTTTTTTTTTTTTTACCTCTTCAAAACTCCAACACTTTTTTTTTTTTTTACCTCTTCAAAACTCCAACATTGATTTTTTGTTCCTTTTTTTACCTCTTCAAAACTCCACAATTTTTTTTTTTTTTTTTTTTTACCTCTTCAAAACTCCAATTTTTTTTTTTTTTACCTCTTCAAAACTCCAACATTGATTTTTTTTTTTTTTTTACCTCTTCAAAACTCCATTTTTTTTTTGTTTTACCTCTTCAAAACTCCAACATTGATTTTTTGTTCCTTTTTTTACCTCTTCAAAACTCCACAATTTTTTTTTTTTTTTTTTTTTACCTCTTCAAAACTCCAATTTTTTTTTTTTTTACCTCTTCAAAACTCCAATTTTTTTTTTTTTTTACCTCTTCAAAACTCCAACATTGATTTTTTTTTTTTTTTTTACCTCTTCAAAACTCCATTTTTTTTTGTTTTACCTCTTCAAAACTCCAAATTTTTTTTTTTTTTTACCTCTTCAAAACTCCACAATTTTTTTTTTTTTTTTTTTACCTCTTCAAAACTCCAACACTTTTTTTTTTTTACCTCTTCAAAACTCCAACATTGATTTTTTGTTCCTTTTTTTACCTCTTCAAAACTCCACAATTTTTTTTTTTTTTTTTTTTTACCTCTTCAAAACTCCAATTTTTTTTTTTTTTACCTCTTCAAAACTCCAACATTGATTTTTTTTTTTTTTTTACCTCTTCAAAACTCCATTTTTTTTTTGTTTTACCTCTTCAAAACTCCAACATTGATTTTTTGTTCCTTTTTTTACCTCTTCAAAACTCCACAATTTTTTTTTTTTTTTTTTTTTACCTCTTCAAAACTCCAATTTTTTTTTTTTTACCTCTTCAAAACTCCAATTTTTTTTTTTTTTTACCTCTTCAAAACTCCAACATTGATTTTTTTTTTTTTTTTTACCTCTTCAAAACTCCAATTTTTTTTTTTTTACCTCTTCAAAACTCCAATTTTTTTTTTTTTTACCTCTTCAAAACTCCAATTTTTTTTTTTTTTTACCTCTTCAAAACTCCAACATTGATTTTTTTTTTTTTTTTTACCTCTTCAAAACTCCATTTTTTTTTGTTTTACCTCTTCAAAACTCCAAATTTTTTTTTTTTTTTACCTCTTCAAAACTCCACAATTTTATTTTTTTTTTTTTTACCTCTTCAAAACTCAATTTTTTTTTTTTACCTCTTCAAAACTCCAATTTTTTTTTTTTTTACCTCTTCAAAACTCCAACTTTTTTTTTTTTTTTTTTACCTCTTCAAAACTCCAACATTTTTTTTTTTTTACCTCTTCAAAACTCCAACATTGATTTTTTGTTCCTTTTTTTACCTCTTCAAAACTCAATTTTTTTTTTTTACCTCTTCAAAACTCCAATTTTTTTTTTTTTACCTCTTCAAAACTCCAACTTTTTTTTTTTTTTTTTTACCTCTTCAAAACTCCATTTTTTTTTTTACCTCTTCAAAACTCCAACATTGATTTTTTGTTCCTTTTTTTACCTCTTCAAAACTCCACAATATTTTTTTTTTTTTTTTTTACCCCTTCAAAACTCCAATTTTTTTTTTTTTTACCTCTTCAAAACTCCATTTTTTTTTTTTTTTACCTCTTCAAAACTCCAACATTGATTTTTGTTCCTTTTTTTACCTCTTCAAAACTCCACAATTTTTTTTTTTTTTTTTTTTTACCTCTTCAAAACTCCAACACTTTTTTTTTTTTTTACCTCTTCAAAACTCCAACATTGATTTTTTGTTCCTTTTTTTACCTCTTCAAAACTCCACAATTTTTTTTTTTTTTTTTTTTTACCTCTTCAAAACTCCAATTTTTTTTTTTTTTACCTCTTCAAAACTCCAACATTGATTTTTTTTTTTTTTTTACCTCTTCAAAACTCCATTTTTTTTTTGTTTTACCTCTTCAAAACTCCAACATTGATTTTTTGTTCCTTTTTTTACCTCTTCAAAACTCCACAATTTTTTTTTTTTTTTTTTTTACCTCTTCAAAACTCCAATTTTTTTTTTTTTTACCTCTTCAAAACTCCAATTTTTTTTTTTTTTACCTCTTCAAAACTCCAACATTGATTTTTTTTTTTTTTTTTACCTCTTCAAAACTCCATTTTTTTTTGTTTTACCTCTTCAAAACTCCAAATTTTTTTTTTTTTTTACCTCTTCAAAACTCCACAATTTTTTTTTTTTTTTTTTTACCTCTTCAAAACTCAATTTTTTTTTTTACCTCTTCAAAACTCCAACACTTTTTTTTTTTTACCTCTTCAAAACTCCAACATTGATTTTTTGTTCCTTTTTTTACCTCTTCAAAACTCCACAATTTTTTTTTTTTTTTTTTTTTACCTCTTCAAAACTCCAATTTTTTTTTTTTTTACCTCTTCAAAACTCCAACATTGATTTTTTTTTTTTTTTTACCTCTTCAAAACTCCATTTTTTTTTTGTTTTACCTCTTCAAAACTCCAACATTGATTTTTTGTTCCTTTTTTTACCTCTTCAAAACTCCACAATTTTTTTTTTTTTTTTTTTTACCTCTTCAAAACTCCAATTTTTTTTTTTTTTACCTCTTCAAAACTCCAATTTTTTTTTTTTTTTACCTCTTCAAAACTCCAACATTGATTTTTTTTTTTTTTTTTACCTCTTCAAAACTCCAATTTTTTTTTTTTTTACCTCTTCAAAACTCCAATTTTTTTTTTTTTTACCTCTTCAAAACTCCAATTTTTTTTTTTTTTTACCTCTTCAAAACTCCAACATTGATTTTTTTTTTTTTTTTTACCTCTTCAAAACTCCATTTTTTTTTGTTTTACCTCTTCAAAACTCCAAATTTTTTTTTTTTTTTACCTCTTCAAAACTCCACAATTTTATTTTTTTTTTTTTTACCTCTTCAAAACTCAATTTTTTTTTTTTACCTCTTCAAAACTCCAATTTTTTTTTTTTTTACCTCTTCAAAACTCCAACTTTTTTTTTTTTTTTTTTACCTCTTCAAAACTCCAACATTTTTTTTTTTTTACCTCTTCAAAACTCCAACATTGATTTTTTGTTCCTTTTTTTACCTCTTCAAAACTCAATTTTTTTTTTTTACCTCTTCAAAACTCCAATTTTTTTTTTTTTACCTCTTCAAAACTCCAACTTTTTTTTTTTTTTTTTTACCTCTTCAAAACTCCAACATTGATTTTTTGTTCCTTTTTTTACCTCTTCAAAACTCCAAATTTTTTTTTTAATTTTTTTTTACCTCTTCAAAACTCAATTTTTTTTTTTTACCTCTTCAAAACTCCACAATTTTTTTTTTTTTTTTTTACCTCTTCAAAACTCCATTTTTTTTTTTTTTTTACCTCTTCAAAACTCCAACTTTTTTTTTTTTTTTACCTCTTCAAAACTCAATTTTTTTTTTTTTTTTTTTTACCTCTTCAAAACTCCAACATTGATTTTTTGTTCCTTTTTTTACCTCTTCAAAACTCCACAATATTTTTTTTTTTTTTTTTACCCCTTCAAAACTCCAATTTTTTTTTTTTTTACCTCTTCAAAACTCCATTTTTTTTTTTTTTTTACCTCTTCAAAACTCCAACATTGATTTTTGTTCCTTTTTTTACCTCTTCAAAACTCCAACATTGATTTTTTTTTTTTTTTTTACCTCTTCAAAACTCCATTTTTTTTTTGTTTTACCTCTTCAAAACTCCAAATTTTTTTTTTTTTTACCTCTTCAAAACTCCACAATTTTTTTTTTTTTTTTTTTACCTATTCAAAACTCAATTTTTTTTTTTTACCTCTTCAAAACTCCAACATTTTTTTTTTTTTACCTCTTCAAAACTCCAACATTGATTTTTTGTTCCTTTTTTTACCTCTTCAAAACTCCAACATTGATTTTTTGTTCCTTTTTTTACATCTTCAAAACTCCAATTTTTTTTTTTTTACCTCTTCAAAACTCCACAATTTTTCTTTTTTTTTTTTTTTACCTCTTCAAAACTCCAATTTTTTTTTTTACCTCTTCAAAACTCCAATTTTTTTTTTTTTTTACCTCTTCAAAACTCCAACATTGACTTTTTTTTTTTTTTTTTACCTCTTCAAAACTCCATTTTTTTTTTGTTTTACCTCTTCAAAACTCCAAAATTTTTTTTTTTTTTACCTCTTCAAAACTCCACAATTTTTTTTTTTTTTTTTACCTCTTCAAAACTCCAACATTTTTTTTTTTTTTACCTCTTCAAAACTCCACAATTTTTTTTTTTTTTTTTTTTACCTCTTCAAAACTCCAATTTTTTTTTTTTTTACCTCTTCAAAACTCCACAATTTTTATTTTTATTTTTTTTACCTCTTCAAAACTCCAATTTTTTTTTTTTACCTCTTCAAAACTCAATTTTTTTTTTTTTTTTTTTTACCTCTTCAAAACTCCAACATTGATTTTTTGTTCCTTTTTTTACCTCTTCAAAACTCCACAATATTTTTTTTTTTTTTTTTTACCCCTTCAAAACTCCAATTTTTTTTTTTTTTACCTCTTCAAAACTCCATTTTTTTTTTTTTTTTACCTCTTCAAAACTCCAACATTGATTTTTGTTCCTTTTTTTACCTCTTCAAAACTCCAACATTGATTTTTTTTTTTTTTTTTACCTCTTCAAAACTCCATTTTTTTTTTGTTTTACCTCTTCAAAACTCCAATTTTTTTTTTTTTTTTACCTCTTCAAAACTCCACAATTTTTTTTTTTTTTTTTTTACCTATTCAAAACTCAATTTTTTTTTTTTACCTCTTCAAAACTCCAATTTTTTTTTTTTTTACCTTTTCAAAACTCCAACTTTTTTTTTTTTTTTTTTACCTCTTCAAAACTCCAACATTTTTTTTTTTTTACCTCTTCAAAACTCCAACATTGATTTTTTGTTCCTTTTTT
This sequence comes from Callionymus lyra, assembly GCF_982586985.1. Lineage (NCBI taxonomy): Eukaryota > Metazoa > Chordata > Actinopteri > Syngnathiformes > Callionymidae > Callionymus > Callionymus lyra. The sequence continues at coordinate 53,296 of NW_028258691.1, forward strand.
TACCTCTTCAAAACTCCAACATTGATTTTTTGTTCCTTTTTTTACATCTTCAAAACTCCAATTTTTTTTTTTTTACCTCTTCAAAACTCCAATTTTTTTTTTTACCTCTTCAAAACTCCAATTTTTTTTTTTTTTTACCTCTTCAAAACTCCAACATTGACTTTTTTTTTTTTTTTTTACCTCTTCAAAACTCCATTTTTTTTTTGTTTTACCTCTTCAAAACTCCAAAATTTTTTTTTTTTTTACCTCTTCAAAACTCCACAATTTTTTTTTTTTTTTTTACCTCTTCAAAACTCCAACATTTTTTTTTTTTTTACCTCTTCAAAACTCCACAATTTTTTTTTTTTTTTTTTTTTACCTCTTCAAAACTCCAATTTTTTTTTTTTTTACCTCTTCAAAACTCCACAATTTTTATTTTTATTTTTTTTACCTCTTCAAAACTCCAATTTTTTTTTTTTACCTCTTCAAAACTCCACAATTTTTTTTATTTTTTTTTTTACCCCTTCAAAACTCCATTTTTTTTTTTTTTTACCTCTTCAAAACTCCATTTTTTTTTTTTTTTACCTCTTCAAAACTCCAACATTGATTTTTTGTTCCTTTTTTTACCTCTTCAAAACTCCACAATTTTTTTTTTTTTTTTTTTTTACCTCTTCAAAACTCCAACATTTTTTTTTTTTTTACCTCTTCAAAACTCCAACATTGATTTTTTGTTCCTTTTTTTACCTCTTCAAAACTCCACAATATTTTTTTTTATTTTTTTTTACCCCTTCAAAACTCCAATTTTTTTTTTTTTACCTCTTCAAAACTCCATTTTTTTTTTTTTTTACCTCTTCAAAACTCCAACGTTGATTTTTTGTTCCTTTTTTTACCTCTTCAAAACTCCAACATTGATTTTTTTTTTTTTTTTACCTCTTCAAAACTCCATTTTTTTTTTTTTTTACCTCTTCAAAACTCCATTTTTATTTTTTTACCTCTTCAAAACTCCAACATTGATTTTTTGTTCCTTGTTTTACCTCTTCAAAACTCCAATTTTTTTTTTTTTTTTTTTTACCTCTTCAAAACTCCAACTTTTTTTTTTTTTTTTTTTTACCTCTTCAAAACTCCATTTTTTTTTTTTTACCTCTTCAAAACTCCACAATTTTTTTTTTTTTTTTTTTACCTCTTCAAAACTCAATTTTTTTTATTTTTTTTTTACCTCTTCAAAACTCCAACTTTTTTTTTTTTTTTTTTACCTCTTCAAAACTCCATTTTTTTTTTTTTTACCTCTTCAAAACTCCAACATTGATTTTTTGTTCCTTTTTTTACCTCTTCAAAACTCCACAATTTTTTTTTTTTTTTTACCTCTTCAAAACACCAACTTTTTTTTTCTTTTTTTTTACCTCTTCAAAACTCCTAAATTTTTCTTTTTTTTTTTACCTCTTCAAAACTCCAACTTTTTTTTTTTTTTTTTTACCTCTTCAAAACTCCATTTTTTTTTTTTTTACCTCTTCAAAACTCCAACATTGATTTTTTGTTCCTTTTTTTACCTCTTCAAAACTCCAATTTTTTTTTTTTTTTTACCTCTTCAAAACTCCAATTTTTTTTTTTTTTTTTACCTCTTCAAAACTCCAACATTTTTTTTTTTTTTTACCTCTTCAAAACTCCAACTTTTTTTTTTTTTTTACCTCTTCAAAACTCCTAAATTATTATTTATTTATTTTTTTTACCTCTTCAAAACTCCAAATTTTTTTATTTTTTTTTTTACCTCTTCAAAACTCCAACTTTTTTTTTTTTTTTTTTTTTACCTCTTCAAAACTCCACAATTTTTTTTTTTTTTTTTACCTCTTCAATACTCCAACTTTTTTTTTTTTTTTTTTACCTCTTCAAAACTCCAACTTTTTTTTTTTTTTTTTTTTTACCTCTTCAAAACTCCAACTTTTTTTTTTTTTTTACCTCTTCAAAACTCCAACTTTTTTTTTTTTTTTTTTACCTCTTCAAAACTCCAATATTGATTTTTTGTTCCTTTTTTTACCTCTTCAAAACTCCAACTTTTTTTTATTTTTTTTTACCTCTTCAAAACTCCTAAATTTTTTTTTTTTTTTTTTTTTTACCTCTTCAAAACTCCAACATTGATTTTTTGTTCCTTTTTTTACCTCTTCAAAACTCCAACTTTTTTTATTTTTTTTTTACCTCTTCAAAACTCCAATTTTTTTTTTTTTTTTTACCTCTTCAAAACTCCAACTTTTTTTTTTTTTTTACCTCTTCAAAATTCCACTTTTTTTTTTATTTTTTTTTTACCTCTTCAAAACTCCAAATGTTTTTATTTTTTTTTTTACCTCTTCAAAACTCCAACATTGATTTTGTGTTCCTTTTTTTACCTCTTCAAAACTCCAATTTTTTTTTTTTTTTTTACCTCTTCAAAACTCCAAATTTTTTTTTTTTTTTTTTTACCTCTTCAAAACTCCAACTTTTTTTTTTTTTTTTTTACCTCTTCAAAACTCCACAATTTTTTTTTTTTTTTTTTTACCTCTTCAAAACTCCAACATTGATTTTTTGTTCCTTTTTTTACCTCTTCAAAACTCCAACTTTTTTTTATTTTTTTTTTACCTCTTCAAAACTCCTAAATTATTATTATTATTTGTTTTTTACCTCTTCAAAACTCCAACATTTTTTTTTTTTTTTACCTCTTCAAAACTCCAACATTGATTTTTTGTTCCTTTTTTTACCTCTTCAAAACTCAATTTTTTTTTTTTACCTCTTCAAAACTCCAATTTTTTTTTTTTTTTACCTCTTCAAAACTCCAACTTTTTTTTTTTTTTTTTTACCTCTTCAAAACTCCAACATTGATTTTTTGTTCCTTTTTTTACCTCTTCAAAACTCAATTTTTTTTTTTTTTTTTTACCTCTTCAAAACTCCAACATTTTTTTTTTTTTTTTTTTTACCTCTTCAAAACTCCACAATTTTTTTTTATTTTTTTTTTACCTCTTCAAAACTCCATTTTTTTTTTTTTACCTCTTCAAAACTCCAACATTGATTTTTTGTTCCTTTTTTTACCTCTTCAAAACTCCAATTTTTTTTTTTTTTACCTCTTCAAAACTCCAACTTTTTTTTTTTTTTTTTTACCTCTTCAAAACTCCAACATTGATTTTTTGTTCCTTTTTTTACCTCTTCAAAACTCAATTTTTTTTTTTTTTTTTACCTCTTCAAAACTCCAACATTTTTTTTTTTTTTTTTTTTACCTCTTCAAAACTCCACAATTTTTTTTTATTTTTTTTTTACCTCTTCAAAACTCCATTTTTTTTTTTTTACCTCTTCAAAACTCCAACATTGATTTTTTGTTCCTTTTTTTACCTCTTCAAAACTCCAATTTTTTTTTTTTTTTTTTTACCTCTTCAAAACTCCAACTTTTTTTTTTTTTTTTTTTTACCTCTTCAAAACTCCTAAGTTTTTCTTTTTTTTTTTACCTCTTCAAAACTCCACAATTTTTTTTTTTTTTTTTTTACCTCTTCAAAACTCCAACATTTTTTTTTTTTTTTACCTCTTTAAAACTCAATTTTTTTTTTTTACCTCTTCAAAACTCCAATTTTTTTTTTTTTTACCTCTTCAAAACTCCAACTTTTTATTTTTTTTTACCTCTTCAAAACTCCAACATTGATTTTTTGTTCCTTTTTTTACCTCTTCAAAACTCCACAATTTTTTTTTTTTTTTTTACCTCTTCAAAACTCCAATTTTTTTTTTTTTTACCTCTTCAAAACTCCACAATTTTTTTTTTTTTTTTTTTTACCTCTTCAAAACTCCAACATTGATTTTTTGTTCCTTGTTTTACCTCTTCAAAACTCCAATTTTTTTTTTTTTTTTTTTACCTCTTCAAAACTCCAACTTTTTTTTTTTTTTTTTTTTACCTCTTCAAAACTCCATTTTTTTTTTTTTTTACCTCTTCAAAACTCCACAATTTTTTTTTTTTTTTTTTACCTCTTCAAAACTCAATTTTTTTTATTTTTTTTTTACCTCTTCAAAACTCCAACTTTTTTTTTTTTTTTTTTACCTCTTCAAAACTCCATTTTTTTTTTTTTTACCTCTTCAAAACTCCAACATTGATTTTTTGTTCCTTTTTTTACCTCTTCAAAACTCCACAATTTTTTTTTTTTTTTACCTCTTCAAAACACCAACTTTTTTTTTCTTTTTTTTTACCTCTTCAAAACTCCTAAATTTTTCTTTTTTTTTTTACCTCTTCAAAACTCCACAATTTTTTTTTTTTTTTCACCTCTTCAAAACTCCAACATTTTTTTTTTTTTTTACCTCTTCAAAACTCCAACATTGATTTTTTGTTCCTTTTTTTACCTCTTCAAAACTCAATTTTTTTTTTTTACCTCTTCAAAACTCCAATTTTTTTTTTTTTTACCTCTTCAAAACTCCAACTTTTTTTTTTTTTTTTTACCTCTTCAAAACTCCAACATTGGTTTTTTGTTCCTTTTTTTACCTCTTCAAAACTCAATTTTTTTTTTTTTTTTTACCTCTTCAAAACTCCAACATTTTTTTTTTTTTTTTTTTACCTCTTCAAAACTCCACAATTTTTTTTTATTTTTTTTTTACCTCTTCAAAACTCCATTTTTTTTTTTTTACCTCTTCAAAACTCCAACATTGATTTTTTGTTCCTTTTTTTACCTCTTCAAAACTCCAATTTTTTTTTTTTTTTTTTTACCTCTTCAAAACTCCAACTTTTTTTTTTTATTTTTTTTTACCTCTTCAAAACTCCTAAGTTTTTCTTTTTTTTTTTTACCTCTTCAAAACTCCACAATTTTTTTTTATTTTTTTTTACCTCTTCAAAACTCCAACATTGATTTTTTGTTCCTTTTTTTACCTCTTCAAAACTCCACAATTTTTTTTTTTTTTTTACCTCTTCAAAACTCCAATTTTTTTTTTTTTTTTTTTTACCTCTTCAAAACACCAACTTTTTTTTTCTTTTTTTTTACCTCTTCAAAACTCCAACATTGATTTTTTGTTCCTTTTTTTACCTCTTCAAAACTCCACAATTTTTTTTTTTTTTTTTTTACCTCTTCAAAACTCCAATTTTTTTTTTTTTTACCTCTTCAAAACTCCACAATTTTTTTTTTTTTTTTTTTTACCTCTTCAAAACTCCATTTTTATTTTTTTACCTCTTCAAAACTCCAACATTGATTTTTTGTTCCTTTTTTTACCTCTTCAAAACTCCAATTTTTTTTTTTTTTTTTTACCTCTTCAAAACTCCAACTTTTTTTTTTTTTTTTTTTTACCTCTTCAAAACTCCAATTTTTTTTTTTTTTACCTCTTCAAAACTCCACAATTTTTTTTTTTTTTTTTTACCTCTTCAAAACTCAATTTTTTTTATTTTTTTTTTACCTCTTCAAAACTCCAACTTTTTTTTTTTTTTTTTTACCTCTTCAAAACTCCATTTTTTTTTTTTTTACCTCTTCAAAACTCCAACATTGATTTTTTGTTCCTTTTTTTACCTCTTCAAAACTCCACAATTTTTTTTTTTTTTTACCTCTTCAAAACACCAACTTTTTTTTTCTTTTTTTTTACCTCTTCAAAACTCCTAAATTTTTCATTTTTTTTTTACCTCTTCAAAACTCCACAATTTTTTTTTTTTTTTCACCTCTTCAAAACTCCAACATTTTTTTTTTTTTTTACCTCTTCAAAACTCCAACTTTTTTTTTTTTTTTACCTCTTCAAAACTCCAACATTTTTTTTTTTTTTACCTCTTCAAAACTCCAACATTGATTTTTTGTTCCTTTTTTTACCTCTTCAAAACTCAATTTTTTTTTTTTACCTCTTCAAAACTCCAATTTTTTTTTTTTTTACCTCTTCAAAACTCCAACTTTTTTTTTTTTTTTTTTACCTCTTCAAAACTCCAACATTGATTTTTTGTTCGTTTTTTTACCTCTTCAAAACTCAATTTTTTTTATTTTTTTTACCTCTTCAAAACTCCAACATTTTTTTTTTTTTTTACCTCTTCAAAACTCCAACATTGATTTTTTGTTCCTTTTTTTACCTCTTCAAAACTCCAAATTTTTTTTTTAATTTTTTTTTACCTCTTCAAAACTCAATTTTTTTTTTACCTCTTCAAAACTCCATTTTTTTTTTTTTTTACCTCTTCAAAACTCCAACTTTTTTGTTTTACCTCTTCAAAACTCCAAATTTTTTTTTTTTTTTACCTCTTCAAAACTCCAACTTTTTTTTTTTTTTTTTTACCTCTTCAAAACTCCAACACTTTTTTTTTTTTTTACCTCTTCAAAACTCCAACATTGATTTTTTGTTCCTTTTTTTACCTCTTCAAAACTCCACAATTTTTTTTTTTTTTTTTTTTTACCTCTTCAAAACTCCAATTTTTTTTTTTTTTACCTCTTCAAAACTCCAACATTGATTTTTTTTTTTTTTTTACCTCTTCAAAACTCCATTTTTTTTTTGTTTTACCTCTTCAAAACTCCAACATTGATTTTTTGTTCCTTTTTTTACCTCTTCAAAACTCCACAATTTTTTTTTTTTTTTTTTTTTAGCTCTTCAAAACTCCAATTTTTTTTTTTTTTACCTCTTCAAAACTCCAATTTTTTTTTTTTTTTACCTCTTCAAAACTCCAACATTGATTTTTTTTTTTTTTTTTACCTCTTCAAAACTCCATTTTTTTTTGTTTTACCTCTTCAAAACTCCAATTTTTTTTTTTTTTTTACCTCTTCAAAACTCCACAATTTTTTTTTTTTTTTTTTTA
>NW_028258692.1:0-5000 GCF_982586985.1 Callionymus lyra
TTTACCTCTTCAAAACTCCAACATTGATTTTTTGTTCCTTTTTTTACCTCTTCAAAACTCAATTTTTTTTTTTTTTTTTACCTCTTCAAAACTCCAACATTTTTTTTTTTTTACCTCTTCAAAGCTCAATTTTTTTTTTTTTTTTTTTATCTCTTCAAAACTCCAACATTGATTTTTTGTTCCTTTTTTTACCTCTTCAAAACTCCACAATTTTTTTTTTTTTTTTTTTTACCTCTTCAAAACTCCAACATTGATTTTTGTTCCTTTTTTTACCTCTTCAAAACTCCAATTTTTTTTTTTTTTTTTTTTACCTCTTCAAAACTCCAACTTTTTTTTTTTTTTTTTTTACCTCTTCAAAACTCCAACTTTTTTTTTTTTTTTTTTTACCTCTTCAAAACTCCACAAATTTTTTTATATTTTTTTTACCTCTTCAAAACTCCACAATTTTTTATTTATTTTTTTTACCTCTTCAAAACTCCGCATTTTTTTTTTTTACCTCTTCAAAACTCCAACTTTTTATTTTTTTTTACCTCTTCAAAACTCAATTTTTTTTTTTTTTTTTTTACCTCTTCAAAACTCCACAATTTTTTTTTTTTTTTTTTTTTACCTCTTCAAAACTCCAACTTTTTTTTTTTTTTAACTCTTCAAAACTCCAACTTTTTTTTTTTTTTTTTTTACCTCTTCAAAACTCCAACATTGATTTTTTGTTCCTTTTTTTACCTCTTCAAAACTCCACAATTTTTTTTTTTTTTTTTACCTCTTCAAAACTCCAACTTTTTTTTTTTTTTACCTCTTCAAAACTCCATAATTTTTTTTACCTCTTCAATACTCCACAATTTTTTATTTATCTTTTTTACCTCTTCAAAACTCCACATTTTTTTTTTTTTTTTACCTCTTCAAAACTCCTAAATTTTTTTTTTTTTTTTACCTCTTCAAAACTCCACAATTTTTTTTTTTTTTTTTTTACCTCTGCAAAACTCCAACATTGATTTTTTGTTCCTTTTTTTTACCTCTTCAAAACTCCAACTTTTTTCTTTTTTTTTTACCTCTTCAAAACTCCAACTTTTTTTTTTTTTTTACCTCTTCAAAACTCCACTTTTTTTTTTTTTTTACCTCTTCAAAACTCCTAAATTTTTTATTTTTTTTTTTAACTCTTCAAAACTCCAACTTTTTATTTTTTTTTACCTCTTCAAAACTCAATTTTTTTTTTTTTTTTTTTACCTCTTCAAAACTCCAACTTTTTTTTTTTTTTTTTTACCTCTTCAAAACTCCAACATTGATTTTTTGTTCCTTTTTTTACCTCTTCAAAACTCAATTTTTTTTTTTTTTTTTACCTCTTCAAAACTCCAACATTGATTTTTTGTTCCTTTTTTTACCTCTTCAAAACTCAATTTTTTTTTTTTTTTTTACCTCTTCAAAACTCCAACATTTTTTTTTTTTTACCTCTTCAAAGCTCAATTTTTTTTTTTTTTTTTTTATCTCTTCAAAACTCCAACATTGATTTTTTGTTCCTTTTTTTACCTCTTCAAAACTCCACAATTTTTTTTTTTTTTTTTTTTACCTCTTCAAAACTCTATTTTTTTTTTTTTTTTTTACCTCTTCAAAACTCCAACATTTTTTTTTTTTACCTCTTCAAAACTCAATTTTTTTTAATTTTTTTTTATCTCTTCAAAACTCCAACATTTTTTTTTTTTTTTAACTCTTCAAAACTCCACATTTTTTTTTTTTTACCTCTTCAAAACTCCTAAATTTTTTTTTTTTTTTTACCTCTTCAAAACTCCAACTTTTTTTTTTTTTTTACCTCTTCAAAACTCCACAAATTTTTTTTATATTTTTTTTACCTCTTCAAAACTCCACAATTTTTTTTTTTACCTCTTCAAAACTCCACAATTTTTTTTTTTTTTTTTTTTACCTCTTCAAAACTCCAACTTTTTTTTTTTTTTAACTCTTCAAAACTCCAACTTTTTTTTTTTTTTTTTTACCTCTTCAAAACTCCAACTTTTTATTTTTTTTTACCTCTTCAAAACTCAATTTTTTTTTTTTTTTTTTTTACCTCTTCAAAACTCCAACATTGATTTTTGTTCCTTTTTTTACCTCTTCAAAACTCCAAATTTTTTTTTTTTTTTTTTTACCTCTTCAAAACTCCAACTTTTTTTTTTTTTTTTTTTACCTCTTCAAAACTCCAACATTGATTTTTTGTTCCTTTTTTTACCTCTTCAAAACTCAATTTTTTTTTTTTTTTTACCTCTTCAAAACTCCAACATTTTTCTTTTTTTACCTCTTCAAAACTCAATTTTTTTTTTTTTTTTTTATCTCTTCAAAACTCCAACATTGATTTTTTGTTCCTTTTTTTACCTCTTCAAAACTCCACAATTTTTTTTTTTTTTTTTTTTTACCTCTTCAAAACTCCAATTTTTTTTTTTTTTTTTTACCTCTTCAAAACTCAATTTTTTTTTTTTTTTTTTTATCTCTTCAAAACTCCAACATTGATTTTTTGTTCCTTTTTTTACCTCTTCAAAACTCCACAATTTTTTTTTTTTTTTTTTTTTACCTCTTCAAAACTCCAACTTTTTTTTTTTTTTTTTTTACCTCTTCAAAACTCCAACATTGATTTTTTGTTCCTTTTTTTACCTCTTCAAACCTCAATTTTTTTTATTTTTTTTTACCTCTTCAAAACTCCAACATTTTTTTTTTTTTTTTTTACCTCTTCAAAACTCCAACATTGATTTTTTGTTCCTTTTTTTACCTCTTCAAACCTCAATTTTTTTTATTTTTTTTTACCTCTTCAAAACTCCAACATTTTTTTTTTTTTACCTCTTAAAAACTCAATTTTTTTTTTTTTTTTTTTATCTCTTCAAAACTCCACACTTTTTTTTTTTTTTTTTTTTACCTCTTCAAAACTCCAACTTTTTATTTTTTTTTACCTCTTCAAAACTCCAACTTTTTTTTTTTTTTAACTCTTCAAAACTCCAACTTTTTATTTTTTTTTACCTCTTCAAAACTCAATTTTTTTTTTTTTTTTTTTTTACCTCTTCAAAACTCCAACTTTTTTTTTTTTTTTTTTACCTCTTCAAAACTCCAACATTGATTTTTTGTTCCTTTTTTTACCTCTTCAAAACTCAATTTTTTTTTTTTTTTTACCTCTTCAAAACTCCAACATTTTTTTTTTTTTACCTCTTCAAAACTCAATTTTTTTTTATTTTTTTTTATCTCTTCAAAACTCCAACATTGATTTTTTGTTCCTTTTTTTACCTCTTCAAAACTCCACAATTTTTTTTTTTTTTTTTTACCTCTTCAAAACTCTATTTTTTTTTTTTTTTTTTTACCTCTTCAAAACTCCAACATTTTTTTTTTTACCTCTTCAAAACTCAATTTTTTTTAATTTTTTTTTATCTCTTCAAAACTCCAACATTTTTTTTTTTTTTTAACTCTTCAAAACTCCACATTTTTTTTTTTTACCTCTTCAAAACTCCTAAATTTTTTTTTTTTTTTTTACCTCTTCAAAACTCCAACTTTTTTTTTTTTTTTACCTCTTCAAAACTCCACAAATTTTTTTTATATTTTTTTTACCTCTTCAAAACTCCACAATTTTTTTTTTTACCTCTTCAAAACTCCACAATTTTTTTTTTTTTTTTTTTTTACCTCTTCAAAACTCCAACTTTTTTTTTTTTTTAACTCTTCAAAACTCCAACTTTTTTTTTTTTTTTTTTACCTCTTCAAAACTCCAACTTTTTATTTTTTTTTACCTCTTCAAAACTCAATTTTTTTTTTTTTTTTTTTTTTACCTCTTCAAAACTCCAACATTGATTTTTGTTCCTTTTTTTACCTCTTCAAAACTCCAAATTTTTTTTTTTTTTTTTTTTACCTCTTCAAAACTCCAACTTTTTTTTTTTTTTTTTTTACCTCTTCAAAACTCCAACATTGATTTTTTGTTCCTTTTTTTACCTCTTCAAAACTCAATTTTTTTTTTTTTTTTTTACCTCTTCAAAACTCCAACATTTTTCTTTTTTTACTTCTTCAAAACTCAATTTTTTTTTTTTTTTTTTTATCTCTTCAAAACTCCAACATTGATTTTTTGTTCCTTTTTTTACCTCTTCAAAACTCCACAATTTTTTTTTTTTATTTTTTTTTACCTCTTCAAAACTCCAATTTTTTTTTTTTTTTTTTACCTCTTCAAAACTCAATTTTTTTTATTTTTTTTTTATCTCTTCAAAACTCCAACATTGATTTTTTGTTCCTTTTTTTACCTCTTCAAAACTCCACAATTTTTTTTTTTTTTTTTTTTACCTCTTCAAAACTCCAACTTTTTTTTTTTTTTTTTTTACCTCTTCAAAACTCCAACATTGATTTTTTGTTCCTTTTTTTACCTCTTCAAAACTCAATTTTTTTTTTTTTTTTTACCTCTTCAAAACTCCAACATTTTTCTTTTTTTACCTCTTCAAAACTCAATTTTTTTTTTTTTTTTTTATCTCTTCAAAACTCCAACATTGATTTTTTGTTCCTTTTTTTACCTCTTCAAAACTCCACAATTTTTTTTTTTTTTTTTTTTTACCTCTTCAAAACTCAATTTTTTTTTTTTTTTTTTTATCTCTTCAAAACTCCAACATTGATTTTTTGTTCCTTTTTTTACCTCTTCAAAACTCCACAATTTTTTTTTTTTTTTTTTTTTACCTCTTCAAAACTCCAACTTTTTTTTTTTTTTTTTTTACCTCTTCAAAACTCCAACATTGATTTTTTGTTCCTTTTTTTACCTCTTCAAAACTCAATTTTTTTTTTTTTTTTTTACCTCTTCAAAACTCCAACATTTTTCTTTTTTTACCTCTTCAAAACTCATTTTTTTTTTTTTTTTTTATCTCTTCAAAACTCCAACATTGATTTTTTGTTCCTTTTTTTACCTCTTCAAAACTCCACAATTTTTTTTTTTTTTTTTTTTTACCTCTTCAAAACTCCAACTTTTTTTTTTTTTTTAACTCTTCAAAACTCCAACTTTTTTTTTTTTT
>NW_028258692.1:10000-59399 GCF_982586985.1 Callionymus lyra
TTTTTTTTTTACCTCTTCAAAACTCCAACATTTTTCTTTTTTTACCTCTTCAAAACTCAATTTTTTTTTTTTTTTTTTTTATCTCTTCAAAACTCCAACATTGATTTTTTGTTCCTTTTTTTACCTCTTCAAAACTCCACAATTTTTTTTTTTTTTTTTTTTTTTACCTCTTCAAAACTCCTAAATTTTTTTTTTTTTTTTACCTCTTCAAAACTCCACAATTTTTTTTTTTTTTTTTTTTACCTCTGCAAAACTCCAACATTGATTTTTTGTTCCTTTTTTTTACCTCTTCAAAACTCCAACTTTTTTCTTTTTTTTTTACCTCTTCAAAACTCCAACTTTTTTTTTTTTTTTTACCTCTTCAAAACTCCACTTTTTTTTTTTTTTTACCTCTTCAAAACTCCTAAATTTTTTTTTTTTTTTTTACCTCTTCAAAACTCCAACTTTTTTTTTTTTTTACCTCTTCAAAACTCCACAATTTTTTTTTATATTTTTTTTACCTCTTCAAAACTCCACCATTTTTTTTTTTACCTCTTCAAAACTCCAACTTTTTTTTTTTTTTTAACTCTTCAAAACTCCAACTTTTTATTTTTTTTTACCTCTTCAAAACTCCAACTTTTTTTTTTTTTTTTTTTACCTCTTCAAAACTCAATTTCTTTTTTTTTTTTTTTATCTCTTCAAAACTCCAACATTGATTTTTTGTTCCTTTTTTTACCTCTTCAAAACTCAATTTTTTTTATTTTTTTTTACCTCTTCAAAACTCCAACATTTTTCTTTTTTTACCTCTTCAAAACTCAATTTTTTTTTTTTTTTTTTTATCTCTTCAAAACTCCAACATTGATTTTTTGTTCCTTTTTTTACCTCTTCAAAACTCCACAATTTTTTTTTTTTTTTTTTTTTACCTCTTCAAAACTCCAACTTTTTTTTTTTTTTTTTTTACCTCTTCAAAACTCAATTTTTTTTTTTTTTTTTTTACCTCTTCAAAACTCCAACTTTTTTTTTTTTTTTTTTACCTCTTCAAAACTCCAACATTGATTTTTTGTTCCTTTTTTTACCTCTTCAAAACTCAATTTTTTTTTTTTTTTTTACCTCTTCAAAACTCCAACATTTTTTTTTTTTTACCTCTTCAAAACTCAATTTTTTTTTATTTTTTTTTATCTCTTCAAAACTCCAACATTGATTTTTTGTTCCTTTTTTTACCTCTTCAAAACTCCACAATTTTTTTTTTTTTTTTTTACCTCTTCAAAACTCTATTTTTTTTTTTTTTTTTTTACCTCTTCAAAACTCCAACATTTTTTTTTTTTACCTCTTCAAAACTCAATTTTTTTTTATTTTTTTTTATCTCTTCAAAACTCCAACATTGATTTTTTGTTCCTTTTTTTACCTCTTCAAAACTCAATTTTTTTTATTTTTTTTTACCTCTTCAAAACTCCAACATTTTTCTTTTTTTACCTCTTCAAAACTCAATTTTTTTTTTTTTTTTTTATCTCTTCAAAACTCCAACATTGATTTTTTGTTCCTTTTTTTACCTCTTCAAAACTCCACAATTTTTTTTTTTTTTTTTTTTACCTCTTCAAAACTCCAACTTTTTTTTTTTTTTTTTTTACCTCTTCAAAACTCAATTTTTTTTTTTTTTTTTTTATCTCTTCAAAACTCCAACATTGATTTTTTGTTCCTTTTTTTACCTCTTCAAAACTCCACAATTTTTTTTTTTTTTTTTTTTTACCTCTTCAAAACTCCAACTTTTTTTTTTTTTTTTTTTACCTCTTCAAAACTCCAACATTGATTTTTTTGTTCCTTTTTTTACCTCTTCAAAACTCAATTTTTTTTTTTTTTTTTTACCTCTTCAAAACTCCAACATTTTTCTTTTTTTACCTCTTCAAAACTCAATTTTTTTTTTTTTTTTTTTATCTCTTCAAAACTCCAACATTGATTTTTTGTTCCTTTTTTTACCTCTTCAAAACTCCAACTTTTTTTTTTTTTTTTTTTACCTCTTCAAAACTCAATTTTTTTTTTTTTTTTTTTATCTCTTCAAAACTCCAACATTGATTTTTTGTTCCTTTTTTTACCTCTTCAAAACTCCACAATTTTTTTTTTTTTTTTTTTTTACCTCTTCAAAACTCCAACTTTTTTTTTTTTTTAACTCTTCAAAACTCCAACTTTTTTTTTTTTTTTTTTTACCTCTTCAAAACTCCAACTTTTTATTTTTTTTTACCTCTTCAAAACTCAATTTTTTTTTTTTTTTTTTTTTTTACCTCTTCAAAACTCCAACATTGATTTTTGTTCCTTTTTTTACCTCTTCAAAACTCCACAATTTTTTTTTTTTTTTTTTTTCACCTCTTCAAAACTCCAACTTTTTTTTTTTTTAACTCTTCAAAACTCCAACTTTTTTTTTTTTTTTTTTTTACCTCTTCAAAACTCCAACTTTTTATTTTTTTTTACCTCTTCAAAACTCAATTTTTTTTTTTTTTTTTTTTTACCTCTTCAAAACTCCAACATTGATTTTTGTTCCTTATTTTACCTCTTCAAAACTCCAAATTTTTTTTTTTTTTTTTTTTACCTCTTCAAAACTCCAACATTGATTTTTTGTTCCTTTTTTTACCTCTTCAAAACTCAATTTTTTTTTTTTTTTTTTACCTCTTCAAAACTCCAACATTTTTCTTTTTTTACCTCTTCAAAACTCAATTTTTTTTTTTTTTTTTTTATCTCTTCAAAACTCCAACATTGATTTTTTGTTCCTTTTTTTACCTCTTCAAAACTCCACAATTTTTTTTTTTTTTTTTTTTTACCTCTTCAAAACTCCAACTTTTTTTTTTTTTTTTTTTACCTCTTCAAAACTCCAACATTGATTTTTTGTTCCTTTTTTTACCTCTTCAAAACTCCAACTTTTTATTTTTTTTTACCTCTTCAAAACTCAATTTTTTTTTTTTTTTTTTTTTACCTCTTCAAAACTCCAACATTGATTTTTTGTTCCTTTTTTTACCTCTTCAAACCTCAATTTTTTTTATTTTTTTTTACCTCTTTAAAACTCCAACATTTTTTTTTTTTTACCTCTTAAAAACTCAATTTTTTTTTTTTTTTTTTTATCTCTTCAAAACTCCAACATTGATTTTTTGTTCCTTTTTTTACCTCTTCAAAACTCCACACTTTTTTTTTTTTTTTTTTTACCTCTTCAAAACTCCAACTTTTTATTTTTTTTTACCTCTTCAAAACTCCAACTTTTTTTTTTTTTTAACTCTTCAAAACTCCAACTTTTTATTTTTTTTTACCTCTTCAAAACTCAATTTTTTTTTTTTTTTTTTTACCTCTTCAAAACTCCAACTTTTTTTTTTTTTTTTTTACCTCTTCAAAACTCCAACATTGATTTTTTGTTCCTTTTTTTACCTCTTCAAAACTCAATTTTTTTTTTTTTTTTTACCTCTTCAAAACTCCAACATTTTTTTTTTTTTACCTCTTCAAAACTCAATTTTTTTTTTTTTTTTTTATCTCTTCAAAACTCCAACATTGATTTTTTGTTCCTTTTTTTACCTCTTCAAAACTCCACAATTTTTTTTTTTTTTTTTTTTACCTCTTCAAAACTCTATTTTTTTTTTTTTTTTTTTACCTCTTCAAAACTCCAACATTTTTTTTTTTTACCTCTTCAAAACTCAATTTTTTTTAATTTTTTTTTATCTCTTCAAAACTCCAACATTTTTTTTTTTTTTTAACTCTTCAAAACTCCACATTTTTTTTTTTACCTCTTCAAAACTCCTAAATTTTTTTTTTTTTTTTACCTCTTCAAAACTCCAACTTTTTTTTTTTTTTTACCTCTTCAAAACTCCACAAATTTTTTTTATATTTTTTTTACCTCTTCAAAACTCCACAATTTTTTTTTTACCTCTTCAAAACTCCACAATTTTTTTTTTTTTTTTTTTTACCTCTTCAAAACTCCAACTTTTTTTTTTTTTTAACTCTTCAAAACTCCAACTTTTTTTTTTTTTTTTTTTACCTCTTCAAAACTCCAACTTTTTTTTTTTTTTTTTTTTACCTCTTCAAAACTCCAACTTTTTTTTTTTTTTTACCTCTTCAAAACTCAATTTTTTTTTATTTTTTTTTACCTCTTCAAAACTCCACAATTTTTTTATTTTTTTTTTTTTACCTCTTCAAAACTCCAACTTTTTTTTTTTTTTAACTCTTCAAAACTCCAACTTTTTTTTTTTTTTTTTTTACCTCTTCAAAACTCCAACATTGATTTTTTGTTCCTTTTTTTACCTCTTCAAAACTCCACAATTTTTTTTTTTTTTTTTACCTCTTCAAAACTCCAACTTTTTTTTTTTTTTACCTCTTCAAAACTCCACAATTTTTTTTACCTCTTCAATACTCCACAATTTTTTATTTATCTTTTTTACCTCTTCAAAACTCCACATTTTTTTTTTTTTTTACCTCTTCAAAACTCCTAAATTTTTTTTTTTTTTTTACCTCTTCAAAACTCCACAATTTTTTTTTTTTTTTTTTTACCTCTGCAAAACTCCAACATTGATTTTTTGTTCCTTTTTTTTACCTCTTCAAAACTCCAACTTTTTTCTTTTTTTTTTACCTCTTCAAAACTCCAACTTTTTTTTTTTTTTTACCTCTTCAAAACTCCACTTTTTTTTTTTTTTTACCTCTTCAAAACTCCTAAATTTTTTTTTTTTTTTTTACCTCTTCAAAACTCCAACTTTTTTTTTTTTTTACCTCTTCAAAACTCCACAAATTTTTTTTATATTTTTTTTACCTCTTCAAAACTCCACCATTTTTTTTTTTACCTCTTCAAAACTCCAACTTTTTTTTTTTTTTAACTCTTCAAAACTCCAACTTTTTTTTTTTTTTTTTTTACCTCTTCAAAACTCCAACTTTTTATTTTTTTTTACCTCTTCAAAACTCCAACATTGATTTTTTGTTCCTTTTTTTACCTCTTCAAAACTCAATTTTTTTTTTTTTTTTTTACCTCTTCAAAACTCCAACATTTTTCTTTTTTTACCTCTTCAAAACTCAATTTTTTTTTTTTTTTTTTTATCTCTTCAAAACTCCAACATTGATTTTTTGTTCCTTTTTTTACCTCTTCAAAACTCAATTTTTTTTTTTTTTTTACCTCTTCAAAACTCCAACATTTTTCTTTTTTTACCTCTTCAAAACTCAATTTTTTTTTTTTTTTTTATCTCTTCAAAACTCCAACATTGATTTTTTGTTCCTTTTTTTACCTCTTCAAAACTCCACAATTTTTTTTTTTTTTTTTTTTACCTCTTCAAAACTCCAACTTTTTTTTTTTTTTTTTTACCTCTTCAAAACTCCAACATTGATTTTTTGTTCCTTTTTTTACCTCTTCAAAACTCCACAATTTTTTTTTTTTTTTTTACCTCTTCAAAACTCCAACTTTTTTTTTTTTTTACCTCTTCAAAACTCCACAATTTTTTTTACCTCTTCAATACTCCACAATTTTTTATTTATCTTTTTTACCTCTTCAAAACTCCACATTTTTTTTTTTTTTTTTACCTCTTCAAAACTCCTAAATTTTTTTTTTTTTTTTTACCTCTTCAAAACTCCACAATTTTTTTTTTTTTTTTTTTTACCTCTGCAAAACTCCAACATTGATTTTTTGTTCCTTTTTTTTACCTCTTCAAAACTCCAACTTTTTTCTTTTTTTTTTACCTCTTCAAAACTCCAACTTTTTTTTTTTTTTTACCTCTTCAAAACTCCACTTTTTTTTTTTTTTACCTCTTCAAAACTCCTAAATTTTTTTTTTTTTTTTACCTCTTCAAAACTCCAACTTTTTTTTTTTTTTACCTCTTCAAAACTCCACAAATTTTTTTTATATTTTTTTTACCTCTTCAAAACTCCACCATTTTTTTTTTACCTCTTCAAAACTCCAACTTTTTTTTTTTTTTAACTCTTCAAAACTCCAACTTTTTATTTTTTTTTACCTCTTCAAAACTCAATTTTTTTTTATTTTTTTTTTACCTCTTCAAAACTCAATTTTTTTTTTTTTTTTTTTATCTCTTCAAAACTCCAACATTGATTTTTTGTTCCTTTTTTTACCTCTTCAAAACTCAATTTTTTTTTTTTTTTTTACCTCTTCAAAACTCCAACATTTTTCTTTTTTTACCTCTTCAAAACTCAATTTTTTTTTTTTTTTTTTTATCTCTTCAAAACTCCAACATTGATTTTTTGTTCCTTTTTTTACCTCTTCAAAACTCCACAATTTTTTTTTTTTTTTTTTTTTTTACCTCTTCAAAACTCCAACTTTTTTTTTTTTTTAACTCTTCAAAACTCCAACTTTTTTTTTTTTTTTTTTTACCTCTTCAAAACTCCAACTTTTTTTTTTTTTTTACCTCTTCAAAACTCAATTTTTTTTTTTTTTTTTTTTACCTCTTCAAAACTCCAACATTGATTTTTGTTCCTTTTTTTACCTCTTCAAAACTCCAAATTTTTTTTTTTTTTTTTTTTACCTCTTCAAAACTCCAACATTGATTTTTTGTTCCTTTTTTTACCTCTTCAAAACTCAATTTTTTTTTTTTTTTTTACCTCTTCAAAACTCCAACTTTTTTTTTTTTTTTTTTACCTCTTCAAAACTCCAACTTTTTATTTTTTTTTACCTCTTCAAAACTCAATTTTTTTTATTTATTTTTTTTTACCTCTTCAAAACTCCAACATTGATTTTTGTTCCTTTTTTTACCTCTTCAAAACTCCAAATTTTTTTTTTTTTTTTTTTTACCTCTTCAAAACTCCAACATTGATTTTTTGTTCCTTTTTTTACCTCTTCAAAACTCAATTTTTTTTTTTTTTTTTTACCTCTTCAAAACTCCAACATTTTTCTTTTTTTACCTCTTCAAAACTCAATTTTTTTTTTTTTTTTTTTATCTCTTCAAAACTCCAACATTGATTTTTTGTTCCTTTTTTTACCTCTTCAAAACTCAATTTTTTTTTTTTTTTTTTACCTCTTCAAAACTCCAACATTTTTCTTTTTTTACCTCTTCAAAACTCAATTTTTTTTTTTTTTTTTTTATCTCTTCAAAACTCCAACATTGATTTTTTGTTCCTTTTTTTACCTCTTCAAAATTCCACAATTTTTTTTTTTTTTTTTTTTTACCTCTTCAAAACTCCAACTTTTTTTTTTTTTTTTTTTACCTCTTCAAAACTCAATTTTTTTTTTTTTTTTATCTCTTCAAAACTCCAACATTGATTTTTTGTTCCTTTTTTTACCTCTTCAAAACTCCACAATTTTTTTTTTTTTTTTTTTTTACCTCTTCAAAACTCCAACTTTTTTTTTTTTTTTTTTTTACCTCTTCAAAACTCCAACATTGATTTTTTGTTCCTTTTTTTACCTCTTCAAAACTCAATTTTTTTTTTTTTTTTTACCTCTTCAAAACTCCAACATTTTTCTTTTTTTACCTCTTCAAAACTCAATTTTTTTTTTTTTTTTTTATCTCTTCAAAACTCCAACATTGATTTTTTGTTCCTTTTTTTACCTCTTCAAAACTCCACAATTTTTTTTTTTTTTTTTTTTTACCTCTTCAAAACTCCAACTTTTTTTTTTTTTTTTTTTTACCTCTTCAAAACTCCAACATTGATTTTTTGTTCCTTTTTTTACCTCTTCAAAACTCCAACTTTTTATTTTTTTTTACCTCTTCAAAACTCAATTTTTTTTTATTTTTTTTTTTTACCTCTTCAAAACTCCAACATTGATTTTTGTTCCTTTTTTTACCTCTTCAAAACTCCAAATTTTTTTTTTTTTTTTTTTTACCTCTTCAAAACTCCAACTTTTATTTTTTATTTTTTTACCTCTTCAAAACTCCAACTTTTTTTTTTTTTTTTTTTACCTCTTCAAAACTCCAACATTGATTTTTTGTTCCTTTTTTTACCTCTTCAAACCTCAATTTTTTTTATTTTTTTTTACCTCTTCAAAACTCCAACATTTTTTTTTTTTTACCTCTTAAAAACTCAATTTTTTTTTTTTTTTTTTTATCTCTTCAAAACTCCAACATTGATTTTTTGTTCCTTTTTTTACCTCTTCAAAACTCCACACTTTTTTTTTTTTTTTTTTTTTACCTCTTCAAAACTCCAACTTTTTATTTTTTTTTACCTCTTCAAAACTCCAACTTTTTTTTTTTTTTAACTCTTCAAAACTCCAACTTTTTATTTTTTTTTACCTCTTCAAAACTCAATTTTTTTTTTTTTTTTTTTTTACCTCTTCAAAACTCCAACTTTTTTTTTTTTTTTTTTACCTCTTCAAAACTCCAACATCGATTTTTTGTTCCTTTTTTTACCTCTTCAAAACTCCACAATTTTTTTTTTTTTTTTTTTTACCTCTTCAAAACTCTATTTTTTTTTTTTTTTTTTTACCTCTTCAAAACTCCAACATTTTTTTTTTTTACCTCTTCAAAACTCAATTTTTTTAAATTTTTTTTTATCTCTTCAAAACTCCAACATTTTTTTTTTTTTTTAACTCTTCAAAACTCCACATTTATTTTTTTTTACCTCTTCAAAACTCCTAAATTTTTTTTTTTTTTTTACCTCTTCAAAACTCCAACTTTTTTTTTTTTTTACCTCTTCAAAACTCCACAAATTTTTTTTATATTTTTTTTACCTCTTCAAAACTCCACAATTTTTTTTTTTACCTCTTCAAAACTCCACAATTTTTTTTTTTTTTTTTTTTACCTCTTCAAAACTCCAACTTTTTTTTTTTTTTAACTCTTCAAAACTCCAACTTTTTTTTTTTTTTTTTTTACCTCTTCAAAACTCCAACTTTTTATTTTTTTTTACCTCTTCAAAACTCAATTTTTTTTTATTTTTTTTATTTACCTCTTCAAAACTCCAACATTGATTTTTGTTCCTTTTTTTACCTCTTCAAAACTCCACATTTTTTTTTTTTTTTTTTTTACCTCTTCAAAACTCCAACTTTTTTTTTTTTTTTTTTTACCTCTTCAAAACTCCAACTTTTTTTTTTTTTTTTTACCTCTTCAAAACTCCAACATTGATTTTTTGTTCCTTTTTTTACCTCTTCAAAACTCAATTTTTTTTTTTTTTTTTACCTCTTCAAAACTCCAACATTTTTCTTTTTTTACCTCTTCAAAACTCAATTTTTTTTTTTTTTTTTTATCTCTTCAAAACTCCAACATTGATTTTTTGTTCCTTTTTTTACCTCTTCAAAACTCCACAATTTTTTTTTTTTTTTTTTTTACCTCTTCAAAACTCCAACTTTTTTTTTTTTTTTACCTCTTCAAAACTCCAACATTGATTTTTGTTCCTTTTTTTACCTCTTCAAAACTCCAATTTTTTTTTTTTTTTTTTTTTACCTCTTCAAAACTCCAACTTTTTTTTTTTTTTTTTTTACCTCTTCAAAACTCCAACTTTTTTTTTTTTTTTTTTTTACCTCTTCAAAACTCCACAAATTTTTTTATATTTTTTTTACCTCTTCAAAACTCCACAATTTTTTATTTATTTTTTTTACCTCTTCAAAACTCCGCATTTTTTTTTTTTACCTCTTCAAAACTCCAACTTTTTATTTTTTTTTACCTCTTCAAAACTCAATTTTTTTTTTTTTTTTTTTACCTCTTCAAAACTCCACAATTTTTTTTTTTTACCTCTTCAAAACTCCAACTTTTTTTTTTTTTTAACTCTTCAAAACTCCAACTTTTTTTTTTTTTTTTTTTACCTCTTCAAAACTCCAACATTGATTTTTTGTTCCTTTTTTTACCTCTTCAAAACTCCACAATTTTTTTTTTTTTTTTTACCTCTTCAAAACTCCAACTTTTTTTTTTTTTTACCTCTTCAAAACTCCATAATTTTTTTTACCTCTTCAATACTCCACAATTTTTTATTTATCTTTTTTACCTCTTCAAAACTCCACATTTTTTTTTTTTTTTTTACCTCTTCAAAACTCCTAAATTTTTTTTTTTTTTTTACCTCTTCAAAACTCCACAATTTTTTTTTTTTTTTTTTTTACCTCTGCAAAACTCCAACATTGATTTTTTGTTCCTTTTTTTTACCTCTTCAAAACTCCAACTTTTTTCTTTTTTTTTACCTCTTCAAAACTCCAACTTTTTTTTTTTTTTTACCTCTTCAAAACTCCACTTTTTTTTTTTTTTTACCTCTTCAAAACTCCTAAATTTTTTTTTTTTTTTTTTAACTCTTCAAAACTCCAACTTTTTATTTTTTTTTACCTCTTCAAAACTCAATTTTTTTTTTTTTTTTTTTACCTCTTCAAAACTCCAACTTTTTATTTTTTTTTACCTCTTCAAAACTCAATTTTTTTTTATTTTTTTTTACCTCTTCAAAACTCCAACTTTTTTTTTTTTTTTTTTACCTCTTCAAAACTCCAACATTGATTTTTTGTTCCTTTTTTTACCTCTTCAAAACTCAATTTTTTTTTTTTTTTTTACCTCTTCAAAACTCCAACATTGATTTTTTGTTCCTTTTTTTACCTCTTCAAAACTCAATTTTTTTTTTTTTTTTTACCTCTTCAAAACTCCAACATTTTTTTTTTTTTACCTCTTCAAAGCTCAATTTTTTTTTTTTTTTTTTTATCTCTTCAAAACTCCAACATTGATTTTTTGTTCCTTTTTTTACCTCTTCAAAACTCCACAATTTTTTTTTTTTTTTTTTTTACCTCTTCAAAACTCCAACATTGATTTTTGTTCCTTTTTTTACCTCTTCAAAACTCCAATTTTTTTTTTTTTTTTTTTTACCTCTTCAAAACTCCAACTTTTTTTTTTTTTTTTTTTACCTCTTCAAAACTCCAACTTTTTTTTTTTTTTTTTTTACCTCTTCAAAACTCCACAAATTTTTTTATATTTTTTTTACCTCTTCAAAACTCCACAATTTTTTATTTATTTTTTTTACCTCTTCAAAACTCCGCATTTTTTTTTTTTACCTCTTCAAAACTCCAACTTTTTATTTTTTTTTACCTCTTCAAAACTCAATTTTTTTTTTTTTTTTTTTACCTCTTCAAAACTCCACAATTTTTTTTTTTTTTTTTTTTTACCTCTTCAAAACTCCAACTTTTTTTTTTTTTTAACTCTTCAAAACTCCAACTTTTTTTTTTTTTTTTTTTACCTCTTCAAAACTCCAACATTGATTTTTTGTTCCTTTTTTTACCTCTTCAAAACTCCACAATTTTTTTTTTTTTTTTTACCTCTTCAAAACTCCAACTTTTTTTTTTTTTTACCTCTTCAAAACTCCATAATTTTTTTTACCTCTTCAATACTCCACAATTTTTTATTTATCTTTTTTACCTCTTCAAAACTCCACTTTTTTTTTTTTTTTTTACCTCTTCAAAACTCCTAAATTTTTTTTTTTTTTTTACCTCTTCAAAACTCCACAATTTTTTTTTTTTTTTTTTTTTACCTCTGCAAAACTCCAACATTGATTTTTTGTTCCTTTTTTTTACCTCTTCAAAACTCCAACTTTTTTCTTTTTTTTTTACCTCTTCAAAACTCCAACTTTTTTTTTTTTTTTACCTCTTCAAAACTCCACTTTTTTTTTTTTTTTACCTCTTCAAAACTCCTAAATTTTTTTTTTTTTTTTTTAACTCTTCAAAACTCCAACTTTTTATTTTTTTTTACCTCTTCAAAACTCAATTTTTTTTTATTTTTTTTTACCTCTTCAAAACTCCAACTTTTTTTTTTTTTTTTTTACCTCTTCAAAACTCCAACATTGATTTTTTGTTCCTTTTTTTACCTCTTCAAAACTCAATTTTTTTTTTTTTTTTTACCTCTTCAAAACTCCAACATTGATTTTTTGTTCCTTTTTTTACCTCTTCAAAACTCAATTTTTTTTTTTTTTTTTACCTCTTCAAAACTCCAACATTTTTTTTTTTTTACCTCTTCAAAGCTCAATTTTTTTTTTTTTTTTTTTATCTCTTCAAAACTCCAACATTGATTTTTTGTTCCTTTTTTTACCTCTTCAAAACTCCACAATTTTTTTTTTTTTTTTTTTTTACCTCTTCAAAACTCTATTTTTTTTTTTTTTTTTTTACCTCTTCAAAACTCCAACATTTTTTTTTTTTACCTCTTCAAAACTCAATTTTTTTTAATTTTTTTTTATCTCTTCAAAACTCCAACATTTTTTTTTTTTTTTAACTCTTCAAAACTCCACATTTTTTTTTTTTTACCTCTTCAAAACTCCTAAATTTTTTTTTTTTTTTTTTACCTCTTCAAAACTCCAACTTTTTTTTTTTTTTTACCTCTTCAAAACTCCACAAATTTTTTTTATATTTTTTTTACCTCTTCAAAACTCCACAATTTTTTTTTTTACCTCTTCAAAACTCCACAATTTTTTTTTTTTTTTTTTTTACCTCTTCAAAACTCCAACTTTTTTTTTTTTTTTAACTCTTCAAAACTCCAACTTTTTTTTTTTTTTTTTTTACCTCTTCAAAACTCCAACTTTTTATTTTTTTTTACCTCTTCAAAACTCAATTTTTTTTTTTTTTTTTTTTTTACCTCTTCAAAACTCCAACATTGATTTTTGTTCCTTTTTTTACCTCTTCAAAACTCCAAATTTTTTTTTATTTTTTTTTTACCTCTTCAAAACTCCAACTTTTTTTTTTTTTTTTTTTACCTCTTCAAAACTCCAACATTGATTTTTTGTTCCTTTTTTTACCTCTTCAAAACTCAATTTTTTTTTTTTTTTTACCTCTTCAAAACTCCAACATTTTTCTTTTTTTACCTCTTCAAAACTCAATTTTTTTTTTTTTTTTTTTATCTCTTCAAAACTCCAACATTGATTTTTTGTTCCTTTTTTTACCTCTTCAAAACTCCACAATTTTTTTTTTTTTTTTTTTTTACCTCTTCAAAACTCCAATTTTTTTTTTTTTTTTTTACCTCTTCAAAACTCAATTTTTTTTTTTTTTTTTTTATCTCTTCAAAACTCCAACATTGATTTTTTGTTCCTTTTTTTACCTCTTCAAAACTCCACAATTTTTTTTTTTTTTTTTTTTTACCTCTTCAAAACTCCAACTTTTTTTTTTTTTTTTTTTACCTCTTCAAAACTCCAACATTGATTTTTTGTTCCTTTTTTTACCTCTTCAAACCTCAATTTTTTTTATTTTTTTTTACCTCTTCAAAACTCCAACATTTTTTTTTTTTTTTTTTTACCTCTTCAAAACTCCAACATTGATTTTTTGTTCCTTTTTTTACCTCTTCAAACCTCAATTTTTTTTATTTTTTTTTACCTCTTCAAAACTCCAACATTTTTTTTTTTTGACCTCTTAAAAACTCAATTTTTTTTTTTTTTTTTTTATCTCTTCAAAACTCCACACTTTTTTTTTTTTTTTTTTTTTACCTCTTCAAAACTCCAACTTTTTATTTTTTTTTACCTCTTCAAAACTCCAACTTTTTTTTTTTTTTAACTCTTCAAAACTCCAACTTTTTATTTTTTTTTACCTCTTCAAAACTCAATTATTTTTTTTTTTTTTTTTACCTCTTCAAAACTCCAACTTTTTTTTTTTTTTTTTTACCTCTTCAAAACTCCAACATTGATTTTTTGTTCCTTTTTTTACCTCTTCAAAACTCAATTTTTTTTTTTTTTTTACCTCTTCAAAACTCCAACATTTTTTTTTTTTTACCTCTTCAAAACTCAATTTTTTTTTATTTTTTTTTATCTCTTCAAAACTCCAACATTGATTTTTTGTTCCTTTTTTTACCTCTTCAAAACTCCACAATTTTTTTTTTTTTTTTTACCTCTTCAAAACTCTATTTTTTTTTTTTTTTTTTTACCTCTTCAAAACTCCAACATTTTTTTTTTTTACCTCTTCAAAACTCAATTTTTTTTAATTTTTTTTTATCTCTTCAAAACTCCAACATTTTTTTTTTTTTTTAACTCTTCAAAACTCCACATTTTTTTTTTTTACCTCTTCAAAACTCCTAAATTTTTTTTTTTTTTTTTACCTCTTCAAAACTCCAACTTTTTTTTTTTTTTTACCTCTTCAAAACTCCACAAATTTTTTTTATATTTTTTTTACCTCTTCAAAACTCCACAATTTTTTTTTTTACCTCTTCAAAACTCCACAATTTTTTTTTTTTTTTTTTTTTACCTCTTCAAAACTCCAACTTTTTTTTTTTTTTAACTCTTCAAAACTCCAATTTTTTTTTTTTTTTTTTTACCTCTTCAAAACTCCAACTTTTTATTTTTTTTTACCTCTTCAAAACTCAATTTTTTTTTTTTTTTTTTTTTTACCTCTTCAAAACTCCAACATTGATTTTTGTTCCTTTTTTTACCTCTTCAAAACTCCAAATTTTTTTTTTTTTTTTTTTTACCTCTTCAAAACTCCAACTTTTTTTTTTTTTTTTTTTACCTCTTCAAAACTCCAACATTGATTTTTTGTTCCTTTTTTTACCTCTTCAAAACTCAATTTTTTTTTTTTTTTTTTACCTCTTCAAAACTCCAACATTTTTCTTTTTTTACTTCTTCAAAACTCAATTTTTTTTTTTTTTTTTTTATCTCTTCAAAACTCCAACATTGATTTTTTGTTCCTTTTTTTACCTCTTCAAAACTCCACAATTTTTTTTTTTTTTTTTTTTTACCTCTTCAAAACTCCAATTTTTTTTTTTTTTTTTTACCTCTTCAAAACTCAATTTTTTTTATTTTTTTTTTATCTCTTCAAAACTCCAACATTGATTTTTTGTTCCTTTTTTTACCTCTTCAAAACTCCACAATTTTTTTTTTTTTTTTTTTTTACCTCTTCAAAACTCCAACTTTTTTTTTTTTTTTTTTTACCTCTTCAAAACTCCAACATTGATTTTTTGTTCCTTTTTTTACCTCTTCAAAACTCAATTTTTTTTTTTTTTTTTTACCTCTTCAAAACTCCAACATTTTTCTTTTTTTACCTCTTCAAAACTCAATTTTTTTTTTTTTTTTTTTATCTCTTCAAAACTCCAACATTGATTTTTTGTTCCTTTTTTTACCTCTTCAAAACTCCACAATTTTTTTTTTTTTTTTTTTTTACCTCTTCAAAACTCCAACTTTTTTTTTTTTTTTTTTTACCTCTTCAAAACTCAATTTTTTTTTTTTTTTTTTTATCTCTTCAAAACTCCAACATTGATTTTTTGTTCCTTTTTTTACCTCTTCAAAACTCCACAATTTTTTTTTTTTTTTTTTTTTACCTCTTCAAAACTCCAACTTTTTTTTTTTTTTTTTTTACCTCTTCAAAACTCCAACATTGATTTTTTGTTCCTTTTTTTACCTCTTCAAAACTCAATTTTTTTTTTTTTTTTTTTACCTCTTCAAAACTCCAACATTTTTCTTTTTTTACCTCTTCAAAACTCAATTTTTTTTTTTTTTTTTTTTATCTCTTCAAAACTCCAACATTGATTTTTTGTTCCTTTTTTTACCTCTTCAAAACTCCACAATTTTTTTTTTTTTTTTTTTTTACCTCTTCAAAACTCCAACTTTTTTTTTTTTTTAACTCTTCAAAACTCCAACTTTTTTTTTTTTTTTTTTTACCTCTTCAAAACTCCAACTTTTTTTTTTTTTTTACCTCTTCAAAACTCAATTTTTTTTATTTTTTTTTTATCTCTTCAAAACTCCAACATTGATTTTTTGTTCCTTTTTTTACCTCTTCAAAACTCCACAATTTTTTTTTTTTTTTTTTTTTTACCTCTTCAAAACTCCAACTTTTTTTTTTTTTTTTTTTTACCTCTTCAAAACTCCAACATTGATTTTTTGTTCCTTTTTTTACCTCTTCAAAACTCAATTTTTTTTTTTTTTTTTTACCTCTTCAAAACTCCAACATTTTTCTTTTTTTACCTCTTCAAAACTCAATTTTTTTTTTTTTTTTTTTATCTCTTCAAAACTCCAACATTGATTTTTTGTTCCTTTTTTTACCTCTTCAAAACTCCACAATTTTTTTTTTTTTTTTTTTTTACCTCTTCAAAACTCCAACTTTTTTTTTTTTTTTTTTTACCTCTTCAAAACTCAATTTTTTTTTTTTTTTTTTTTTATCTCTTCAAAACTCCAACATTGATTTTTTGTTCCTTTTTTTACCTCTTCAAAACTCCACAATTTTTTTTTTTTTTTTTTTTACCTCTTCAAAACTCCAACTTTTTTTTTTTTTTTTTTTTACCTCTTCAAAACTCCAACATTGATTTTTTGTTCCTTTTTTTACCTCTTCAAAACTCAATTTTTTTTTTTTTTTTTTACCTCTTCAAAACTCCAACATTTTTCTTTTTTTACTTCTTCAAAACTCAATTTTTTTTTTTTTTTTTTTATCTCTTCAAAACTCCAACATTGATTTTTTGTTCCTTTTTTTACCTCTTCAAAACTCCACAATTTTTTTTTTTTTTTTTTTTTACCTCTTCAAAACTCCAATTTTTTTTTTTTTTTTTTACCTCTTCAAAACTCAATTTTTTTTATTTTTTTTTTATCTCTTCAAAACTCCAACATTGATTTTTTGTTCCTTTTTTTACCTCTTCAAAACTCCACAATTTTTTTTTTTTTTTTTTTTTACCTCTTCAAAACTCCAACTTTTTTTTTTTTTTTTTTTACCTCTTCAAAACTCCAACATTGATTTTTTGTTCCTTTTTTTACCTCTTCAAAACTCAATTTTTTTTTTTTTTTTTTACCTCTTCAAAACTCCAACATTTTTCTTTTTTTACCTCTTCAAAACTCAATTTTTTTTTTTTTTTTTTTATCTCTTCAAAACTCCAACATTGATTTTTTGTTCCTTTTTTTACCTCTTCAAAACTCCACAATTTTTTTTTTTTTTTTTTTTTACCTCTTCAAAACTCCAACTTTTTTTTTTTTTTTTTTTACCTCTTCAAAACTCAATTTTTTTTTTTTTTTTTTTATCTCTTCAAAACTCCAACATTGATTTTTTGTTCCTTTTTTTACCTCTTCAAAACTCCACAATTTTTTTTTTTTTTTTTTTTACCTCTTCAAAACTCCAACTTTTTTTTTTTTTTTTTTTTACCTCTTCAAAACTCCAACATTGATTTTTTGTTCCTTTTTTTACCTCTTCAAAACTCAATTTTTTTTTTTTTTTTTACCTCTTCAAAACTCCAACATTTTTCTTTTTTTACCTCTTCAAAACTCAATTTTTTTTTTTTTTTTTTTTATCTCTTCAAAACTCCAACATTGATTTTTTGTTCCTTTTTTTACCTCTTCAAAACTCCACAATTTTTTTTTTTTTTTTTTTTTACCTCTTCAAAACTCCAACTTTTTTTTTTTTTTAACTCTTCAAAACTCCAACTTTTTTTTTTTTTTTTTTTACCTCTTCAAAACTCCAACTTTTTTTTTTTTTTTACCTCTTCAAAACTCAATTTTTTTTTTTTTTTTTTTATCTCTTCAAAACTCCAACATTGATTTTTTGTTCCTTTTTTTACCTCTTCAAAACTCCACAATTTTTTTTTTTTTTTTTTTTACCTCTTCAAAACTCCAACTTTTTTTTTTTTTTTTTTTACCTCTTCAAAACTCCAACATTGATTTTTTGTTCCTTTTTTTACCTCTTCAAAACTCAATTTTTTTTTTTTTTTTTACCTCTTCAAAACTCCAACATTTTTCTTTTTTTACCTCTTCAAAACTCAATTTTTTTTTTTTTTTTTTTATCTCTTCAAAACTCCAACATTGATTTTTTGTTCCTTTTTTTACCTCTTCAAAACTCCACAATTTTTTTTTTTTTTTTTTTTTACCTCTTCAAAACTCCAACTTTTTTTTTTTTTTTTTTACCTCTTCAAAACTCAATTTTTTTTTTTTTTTTTTATCTCTTCAAAACTCCAACATTGATTTTTTGTTCCTTTTTTTACCTCTTCAAAACTCCACAATTTTTTTTTTTTTTTTTTTTTACCTCTTCAAAACTCCAACTTTTTTTTTTTTTTTTTTTACCTCTTCAAAACTCCAACATTGATTTTTTGTTCCTTTTTTTACCTCTTCAAAACTCAATTTTTTTTTTTTTTTTTTACCTCTTCAAAACTCCAACATTTTTCTTTTTTTACCTCTTCAAAACTCAATTTTTTTTTTTTTTTTTTTATCTCTTCAAAACTCCAACATTGATTTTTTGTTCCTTTTTTTACCTCTTCAAAACTCCACAATTTTTTTTTTTTTTTTTTTTTACCTCTTCAAAACTCCAACTTTTTTTTTTTTTTAACTCTTCAAAACTCCAACTTTTTTTTTTTTTTTTTTACCTCTTCAAAACTCCAACTTTTTTTTTTTTTTTACCTCTTCAAAACTCAATTTTTTTTTTTTTTTTTTTTTACCTCTTCAAAACTCCAACATTGATTTTTGTTCCTTTTTTTACCTCTTCAAAACTCCACAATTTTTTTTTTTTTTTTTTTTACCTCTTCAAAACTCCAACTTTTTTTTTTTTTAACTCTTCAAAACTCCAACTTTTTTTTTTTTTTTTTTTACCTCTTCAAAACTCCAACTTTTTATTTTTTTTTACCTCTTCAAAACTCAATTTTTTTTTTTTTTTTTTTTTACCTCTTCAAAACTCCAACATTGATTTTTGTTCCTTTTTTTACCTCTTCAAAACTCCAAATTTTTTTTTTTTTTTTTTTTACCTCTTCAAAACTCCAACATTGATTTTTTGTTCCTTTTTTTACCTCTTCAAAACTCAATTTTTTTTTTTTTTTTTTACCTCTTCAAAACTCCAACATTTTTCTTTTTTTACCTCTTCAAAACTCAATTTTTTTTTTTTTTTTTTTATCTCTTCAAAACTCCAACATTGATTTTTTGTTCCTTTTTTTACCTCTTCAAAACTCCACAATTTTTTTTTTTTTTTTTTTTTACCTCTTCAAAACTCCAACTTTTTTTTTTTTTTTTTTTACCTCTTCAAAACTCCAACATTGATTTTTTGTTCCTTTTTTTACCTCTTCAAAACTCCAACTTTTTATTTTTTTTTACCTCTTCAAAACTCAATTTTTTTTTTTTTTTTTTTTTACCTCTTCAAAACTCCAACATTGATTTTTGTTCCTTTTTTTACCTCTTCAAAACTCCAAATTTTTTTTTTTTTTTTTTTTACCTCTTCAAAACTCCAACTTTTTTTTTTTTTTTTTTACCTCTTCAAAACTCCAACTTTTTTTTTTTTTTTTTACCTCTTCAAAACTCCAACATTGATTTTTTGTTCCTTTTTTTACCTCTTCAAACCTCATTTTTTTTTATTTTTTTTTACCTCTTCAAAACTCCAACATTTTTTTTTTTTTACCTCTTAAAAACTCAATTTTTTTTTTTTTTTTTTTATCTCTTCAAAACTCCAACATTGATTTTTTGTTCCTTTTTTTACCTCTTCAAAACTCCACAATTTTTTTTTTTTTTTTTTTTTTACCTCTTCAAAACTCCAACTTTTTATTTTTTTTTACCTCTTCAAAACTCCAACTTTTTTTTTTTTTTAACTCTTCAAAACTCCAACTTTTTTTTTTTTTTTACCTCTTCAAAACTCAATTTTTTTTTTTTTTTTTTTACCTCTTCAAAACTCCAACTTTTTTTTTTTTTTTTTTACCTCTTCAAAACTCCAACATTGATTTTTTGTTCCTTTTTTTACCTCTTCAAAACTCAATTTTTTTTTTTTTTTTTACCTCTTCAAAACTCCAACATTTTTTTTTTTTTACCTCTTCAAAACTCAATTTTTTTTTTTTTTTTTATCTCTTCAAAACTCCAACATTGATTTTTTGTTCCTTTTTTTACCTCTTCAAAACTCCACAATTTTTTTTTTTTTTTTTTTTACCTCTTCAAAACTCTATTTTTTTTTTTTTTTTTTACCTCTTCAAAACTCCAACATTTTTTTTTTTTACCTCTTCAAAACTCAATTTTTTTTAATTTTTTTTTATCTCTTCAAAACTCCAACATTTTTTTTTTTTTTACCTCTTCAAAACTCCAACATTTTTCTTTTTTTACCTCTTCAAAACTCAATTTTTTTTAATTTTTTTTTATCTCTTCAAAACTCCAACATTTTTTTTTTTTTTTAACTCTTCAAAACTCCACATTTTTTTTTTTTACCTCTTCAAAACTCCTACATTTTTTTTTTTTTTTTTACCTCTTCAAAACTCCAACTTTTTTTTTTTTTTTACCTCTTCAAAACTCCACAAATTTTTTTTATATTTTTTTACCTCTTCAAAACTCCACAATTTTTTTTTTTACCTCTTCAAAACTCCACAATTTTTTTTTATTTTTTTTTTACCTCTTCAAAACTCCAACTTTTTTTTTTTTTTAACTCTTCAAAACTCCAACTTTTTTTTTTTTTTTTTTTACCTCTTCAAAACTCCAACTTTTTATTTTTTTTTACCTCTTCAAAACTCAATTTTTTTTTATTTTTTTTATTTACCTCTTCAAAACTCCAACATTGATTTTTGTTCCTTTTTTTACCTCTTCAAAACTCCACATTTTTTTTAAATTTTTTTTTACCTCTTCAAAACTCCAACTTTTTTTTTTTTTTTTTTTACCTCTTCAAAACTCCAACTTTTTTTTTTTTTTTTTACCTCTTCAAAACTCCAACATTGATTTTTTGTTCCTTTTTTTACCTCTTCAAAACTCAATTTTTTTTTTTTTTTTTACCTTTTCAAAACTCCAACATTTTTCTTTTTTTACCTCTTCAAAACTCAATTTTTTTTTATTTTTTTTTATCTCTTCAAAACTCCAACATTGATTTTTTGTTCCTTTTTTTACCTCTTCAAAACTCCACAATTTTTTTTTTTTTTTTTTTTACCTCTTCAAAACTCCAACTTTTTTTTTTTTTTTACCTCTTCAAAACTCCAACATTGATTTTTGTTCCTTTTTTTACCTCTTCAAAACTCCAACATTGATTTTTTGTTCCTTTTTTTACCTCTTCAAAACTCCACAATTTTTTTTTTTTTTTTTTTTTACCTCTTCAAAACTCTATTTTTTTTTTTTTTTTTTACCTCTTCAAAACTCCAACATTTTTTTTTTTTACCTCTTCAAAACTCAATTTTTTTTAATTTTTTTTTATCTCTTCAAAACTCCAACATTTTTTTTTTTTTTTAACTCTTCAAAACTCCACATTTTTTTTTTTTACCTCTTCAAAACTCCTACATTTTTTTTTTTTTACCTCTTCAAAACTCCTAAATTTTTTTTTTTTTTTTTACCTCTTCAAAACTCCACAAATTTTTTTTATATTTTTTTTACCTCTTCAAAACTCCACAATTTTTTTTTTTACCTCTTCAAAACTCCACAATTTTTTTTTATTTTTTTTTTACCTCTTCAAAACTCCAACTTTTTTTTTTTTTTAACTCTTCAAAACTCCAACTTTTTTTTTTTTTTTTTTTACCTCTTCAAAACTCCAACTTTTTATTTTTTTTTACCTCTTCAAAACTCAATTTTTTTTAATTTTTTTTATTTACCTCTTCAAAACTCCAACATTGATTTTTGTTCCTTTTTTTACCTCTTCAAAACTCCACATTTTTTTTAAATTTTTTTTTACCTCTTCAAAACTCCAACTTTTTTTTTTTTTTTTTTTACCTCTTCAAAACTCCAACTTTTTTTCTTTTTTTTTTACCTCTTCAAAACTCCAACATTGATTTTTTGTTCCTTTTTTTACCTCTTCAAAACTCAATTTTTTTTTTTTTTTTTTACCTCTTCAAAACTCCAACATTTTTCTTTTTTTACCTCTTCAAAACTCAATTTTTTTTTATTTTTTTTTATCTCTTCAAAACTCCAACATTGATTTTTTGTTCCTTTTTTTACCTCTTCATAACTCCAATTTTTTTTTTTTTTTTTTTTTACCTCTTCAAAACTCCAACTTTTTTTTTTTTTTTTTTACCTCTTCAAAACTCCAACTTTTTTTTTTTTTTTTTTTACCTCTTCAAAACTCCACAAATTTTTTTATATTTTTTTTACCTCTTCAAAACTCCACAATTTTTTATTTATTTTTTTTACCTCTTCAAAACTCCGCATTTTTTTTTTTTACCTCTTCAAAACTCCAACTTTTTATTTTTTTTTACCTCTTCAAAACTCAATTTTTTTTAATTTTTTTTTACCTCTTCAAAACTCCACAATTTTTTTTTTTTTTTTTTTTTTACCTCTTCAAAACTCCAACTTTTTTTTTTTTTTAACTCTTCAAAACTCCAACTTTTTTTTTTTTTTTTTTTACCTCTTCAAAACTCCAACATTGATTTTTTGTTCCTTTTTTTACCTCTTCAAAACTCCACAATTTTTTTTTTTTTTTTTACCTCTTCAAAACTCCAACTTTTTTTTTTTTTTACCTCTTCAAAACTCCACAATTTTTTTTACCTCTTCAATACTCCACAATTTTTTATTTATCTTTTTTACCTCTTCAAAACTCCACAAATTTTTTTATATTTTTTTTACCTCTTCAAAACTCCACAATTTTTTATTTATTTTTTTTACCTCTTCAAAACTCCGCATTTTTTTTTTTTACCTCTTCAAAACTCCAACTTTTTATTTTTTTTTACCTCTTCAAAACTCAATTTTTTTTAATTTTTTTTTACCTCTTCAAAACTCCACAATTTTTTTTTTTTTTTTTTTTT
Organism: Callionymus lyra; assembly: GCF_982586985.1. Classification (NCBI taxonomy): domain Eukaryota; kingdom Metazoa; phylum Chordata; class Actinopteri; order Syngnathiformes; family Callionymidae; genus Callionymus; species Callionymus lyra. Next base: position 32,446 of record NW_028258692.1, read on the forward strand.
ACCTCTTCAAAACTCCAACTTTTTTTTTTTTTTAACTCTTCAAAACTCCAACTTTTTTTTTTTTTTTTTTTACCTCTTCAAAACTCCAACATTGATTTTTTGTTCCTTTTTTTACCTCTTCAAAACTCCACAATTTTTTTTTTTTTTTTTACCTCTTCAAAACTCCAACTTTTTTTTTTTTTTACCTCTTCAAAACTCCACAATTTTTTTTACCTCTTCAATACTCCACAATTTTTTATTTATCTTTTTTACCTCTTCAAAACTCCACATTTTTTTTTTTTTTTTACCTCTTCAAAACTCCTAAATTTTTTTTTTTTTTTACCTCTTCAAAACTCCACAATTTTTTTTTTTTTTTTTTTTACCTCTGCAAAACTCCAACATTGATTTTTTGTTCCTTTTTTTTACCTCTTCAAAACTCCAACTTTTTTCTTTTTTTTTTACCTCTTCAAAACTCCAACTTTTTTTTTTTTTTTACCTCTTCAAAACTCCACTTTTTTTTTTTTTTTACCTCTTCAAAACTCCTAAATTTTTTTTTTTTTTTTACCTCTTCAAAACTCCAACTTTTTTTTTTTTTTACCTCTTCAAAACTCCACAAATTTTTTTTATATTTTTTTTACCTCTTCAAAACTCCACCATTTTTTTTTTTACCTCTTCAAAACTCCAACTTTTTTTTTTTTTAACTCTTCAAAACTCCAACTTTTTATTTTTTTTTACCTCTTCAAAACTCAATTTTTTTTTTTTTTTTTTTTACCTCTTCAAAACTCCAACTTTTTTTTTTTTTTTTTTACCTCTTCAAAACTCCAACATTGATTTTTTGTTCCTTTTTTTACCTCTTCAAAACTCAATTTTTTTTTTTTTTTTTACCTCTTCAAAACTCCAACATTTTTTTTTTTTTACCTCTTCAAAACTCAATTTTTTTTAATTTTTTTTTATCTCTTCAAAACTCCAACATTGATTTTTTGTTCCTTTTTTTACCTCTTCAAAACTCCAATTTTTTTTTTTTACCTCTTCAAAACTCCAACTTTTTTTTTTTTTTTTTTTACCTCTTCAAAACTCCAACATTGATTTTTTGTTCCTTTTTTTACCTCTTCAAAACTCTATTTTTTTTTTTTTTTTTTACCTCTTCAAAACTCCAACATTTTTCTTTTTTTACCTCTTCAAAACTCAATTTTTTTTTTTTTTTTTTATCTCTTCAAAACTCCAACATTGATTTTTTGTTCCTTTTTTTACCTCTTCAAAACTCCACAATTTTTTTTTTTTTTTTTTTTACCTCTTCAAAACTCCAATTTTTTTTTTTTTTTTTTACCTCTTCAAAACTCAATTTTTTTTTTTTTTTTTTTATCTCTTCAAAACTCCAACATTGATTTTTTGTTCCTTTTTTTACCTCTTCAAAACTCCACAATTTTTTTTTTTTTTTTTTTTTACCTCTTCAAAACTCCAACTTTTTTTTTTTTTTTTTTTACCTCTTCAAAACTCCAACATTGATTTTTTGTTCCTTTTTTTACCTCTTCAAAACTCAATTTTTTTTTTTTTTTTTTACCTCTTCAAAACTCCAACATTTTTCTTTTTTTACCTCTTCAAAACTCAATTTTTTTTTTTTTTTTTTTATCTCTTCAAAACTCCAACATTGATTTTTTGTTCCTTTTTTTACCTCTTCAAAACTCCACAATTTTTTTTTTTTTTTTTTTTTACCTCTTCAAAACTCCAACTTTTTTTTTTTTTTTTTTTACCTCTTCAAAACTCCAACATTGATTTTTTGTTCCTTTTTTTACCTCTTCAAAACTCCAACTTTTTATTTTTTTTTACCTCTTCAAAACTCAATTTTTTTTTATTTTTTTTTTTTACCTCTTCAAAACTCCAACATTGATTTTTGTTCCTTTTTTTACCTCTTCAAAACTCCAAATTTTTTTTTTTTTTTTTTTACCTCTTCAAAACTCCAACTTTTTTTTTTTTTTTTTTTACCTCTTCAAAACTCCAACTTTTTTTTTTTTTTTTTTACCTCTTCAAAACTCCAACATTGATTTTTTGTTCCTTTTTTTACCTCTTCAAACCTCAATTTTTTTTATTTTTTTTTACCTCTTCAAAACTCCAACATTTTTTTTTTTTTACCTCTTAAAAACTCAATTTTTTTTTTTTTTTTTTTATCTCTTCAAAACTCCAACATTGATTTTTTTTTTTTTTTTTACCTCTTCAAAACTCCAACTTTTTATTTTTTTTTACCTCTTCAAAACTCCAACTTTTTTTTTTTTTTAACTCTTCAAAACTCCAACTTTTTATTTTTTTTTACCTCTTCAAAACTCAATTTTTTTTTTTTTTTTTTACCTCTTCAAAACTCCAACATTTTTCTTTTTTTACCTCTTCAAAACTCAATTTTTTTTTTTTTTTTTTTATCTCTTCAAAACTCCAACATTGATTTTTTTGTTCCTTTTTTTACCTCTTCAAAACTCCACAATTTTTTTTTTTTTTTTTTTTTACCTCTTCAAAACTCCAATTTTTTTTTTTTTTTTTTACCTCTTCAAAACTCAATTTTTTTTTTTTTTTTTAATCTCTTCAAAACTCCAACATTGATTTTTTGTTCCTTTTTTTACCTCTTCAAAACTCCACAATTTTTTTTTTTTTTTTTTTTTACCTCTTCAAAACTCCAACTTTTTTTTTTTTTTTTTTTACCTCTTCAAAACTCCAACATTGATTTTTTGTTCCTTTTTTTACCTCTTCAAAACTCAATTTTTTTTTTTTTTTTTTACCTCTTCAAAACTCCAACATTTTTCTTTTTTTACCTCTTCAAAACTCAATTTTTTTTTTTTTTTTTTATCTCTTCAAAACTCCAACATTGATTTTTTGTTCCTTTTTTTACCTCTTCAAAACTCCACAATTTTTTTTTTTTTTTTTTTTACCTCTTCAAAACTCCAACTTTTTTTTTTTTTTTTTTTACCTCTTCAAAACTCAATTTTTTTTTTTTTTTTTTTATCTCTTCAAAACTCCAACATTGATTTTTTGTTCCTTTTTTTACCTCTTCAAAACTCCACAATTTTTTTTTTTTTTTTTTTTTACCTCTTCAAAACTCCAACTTTTTTTTTTTTTTAACTCTTCAAAACTCCAACTTTTTTTTTTTTTTTTTTTACCTCTTCAAAACTCCAACATTTTTTTTTTTTTACCTCTTAAAAACTCAATTTTTTTTTTTTTTTTTTTATCTCTTCAAAACTCCAACATTGATTTTTTGTTCCTTTTTTTACCTCTTCAAAACTCCACAATTTTTTTTTTTTTTTTTTTTTTACCTCTTCAAAACTCCAACTTTTTATTTTTTTTTACCTCTTCAAAACTCCAACTTTTTTTTTTTTTTAACTCTTCAAAACTCCAACTTTTTTTTTTTTTTTACCTCTTCAAAACTCAATTTTTTTTTTTTTTTTTTACCTCTTCAAAACTCCAACTTTTTTTTTTTTTTTTTTACCTCTTCAAAACTCCAACATTGATTTTTTGTTCCTTTTTTTACCTCTTCAAAACTCAATTTTTTTTTTTTTTTTTACCTCTTCAAAACTCCAACATTTTTTTTTTTTTACCTCTTCAAAACTCAATTTTTTTTTTTTTTTTTTTATCTCTTCAAAACTCCAACATTGATTTTTTGTTCCTTTTTTTACCTCTTCAAAACTCCACAATTTTTTTTTTTTTTTTTTTTACCTCTTCAAAACTCTATTTTTTTTTTTTTTTTTTTACCTCTTCAAAACTCCAACATTTTTTTTTTTTACCTCTTCAAAACTCAATTTTTTTTAATTTTTTTTTATCTCTTCAAAACTCCAACATTTTTTTTTTTTTTTAACTCTTCAAAACTCCACATTTTTTTTTTTTACCTCTTCAAAACTCCTACATTTTTTTTTTTTTTTTTACCTCTTCAAAACTCCAACTTTTTTTTTTTTTTTACCTCTTCAAAACTCCACAAATTTTTTTTATATTTTTTTACCTCTTCAAAACTCCACAATTTTTTTTTTTACCTCTTCAAAACTCCACAATTTTTTTTTATTTTTTTTTTACCTCTTCAAAACTCCAACTTTTTTTTTTTTTTAACTCTTCAAAACTCCAACTTTTTTTTTTTTTTTTTTTACCTCTTCAAAACTCCAACTTTTTTTTTTTTTTTACCTCTTCAAAACTCAATTTTTTTTTATTTTTTTTATTTACCTCTTCAAAACTCCAACATTGATTTTTGTTCCTTTTTTTACCTCTTCAAAACTCCACATTTTTTTTAAATTTTTTTTTACCTCTTCAAAACTCCAACTTTTTTTTTTTTTTTTTTTACCTCTTCAAAACTCCAACTTTTTTTTTTTTTTTTTACCTCTTCAAAACTCCAACATTGATTTTTTGTTCCTTTTTTTACCTCTTCAAAACTCAATTTTTTTTTTTTTTTTTACCTTTTCAAAACTCCAACATTTTTCTTTTTTTACCTCTTCAAAACTCAATTTTTTTTTATTTTTTTTTATCTCTTCAAAACTCCAACATTGATTTTTTGTTCCTTTTTTTACCTCTTCAAAACTCCACAATTTTTTTTTTTTTTTTTTTTTACCTCTTCAAAACTCCAACTTTTTTTTTTTTTTTTTTTACCTCTTCAAAACTCCAACATTGATTTTTTGTTCCTTTTTTTACCTCTTCAAAACTCCACAATTTTTTTTTTTTTTTTTTTTTACCTCTTCAAAACTCTATTTTTTTTTTTTTTTTTTTACCTCTTCAAAACTCCAACATTTTTTTTTTTTACCTCTTCAAAACTCAATTTTTTTTAATTTTTTTTTATCTCTTCAAAACTCCAACATTTTTTTTTTTTTTTAACTCTTCAAAACTCCACATTTTTTTTTTTTACCTCTTCAAAACTCCTACATTTTTTTTTTTTTACCTCTTCAAAACTCCTAAATTTTTTTTTTTTTTTTTACCTCTTCAAAACTCCACAAATTTTTTTTATATTTTTTTTACCTCTTCAAAACTCCACAATTTTTTTTTTTACCTCTTCAAAACTCCACAATTTTTTTTTATTTTTTTTTTACCTCTTCAAAACTCCAACTTTTTTTTTTTTTTAACTCTTCAAAACTCCAACTTTTTTTTTTTTTTTTTTTACCTCTTCAAAACTCCAACTTTTTATTTTTTTTTACCTCTTCAAAACTCAATTTTTTTTAATTTTTTTTATTTACCTCTTCAAAACTCCAACATTGATTTTTGTTCCTTTTTTTACCTCTTCAAAACTCCACATTTTTTTTAAATTTTTTTTTACCTCTTCAAAACTCCAACTTTTTTTTTTTTTTTTTTTACCTCTTCAAAACTCCAACTTTTTTTCTTTTTTTTTTACCTCTTCAAAACTCCAACATTGATTTTTTGTTCCTTTTTTTACCTCTTCAAAACTCAATTTTTTTTTTTTTTTTTTACCTCTTCAAAACTCCAACATTTTTCTTTTTTTACCTCTTCAAAACTCAATTTTTTTTTATTTTTTTTTATCTCTTCAAAACTCCAACATTGATTTTTTGTTCCTTTTTTTACCTCTTCATAACTCCAATTTTTTTTTTTTTTTTTTTTTACCTCTTCAAAACTCCAACTTTTTTTTTTTTTTTTTACCTCTTCAAAACTCCAACTTTTTTTTTTTTTTTTTTTACCTCTTCAAAACTCCACAAATTTTTTTATATTTTTTTTACCTCTTCAAAACTCCACAATTTTTTATTTATTTTTTTTACCTCTTCAAAACTCCGCATTTTTTTTTTTTACCTCTTCAAAACTCCAACTTTTTATTTTTTTTTACCTCTTCAAAACTCAATTTTTTTTAATTTTTTTTTACCTCTTCAAAACTCCACAATTTTTTTTTTTTTTTTTTTTTTACCTCTTCAAAACTCCAACTTTTTTTTTTTTTTAACTCTTCAAAACTCCAACTTTTTTTTTTTTTTTTTTTACCTCTTCAAAACTCCAACATTGATTTTTTGTTCCTTTTTTTACCTCTTCAAAACTCCACAATTTTTTTTTTTTTTTTTTACCTCTTCAAAACTCCAACTTTTTTTTTTTTTTACCTCTCAAAACTCCACAATTTTTTTTTACCTCTTCAATACTCCACAATTTTTTATTTATCTTTTTTACCTCTTCAAAACTCCACAAATTTTTTTATATTTTTTTTACCTCTTCAAAACTCCACAATTTTTTATTTATTTTTTTTACCTCTTCAAAACTCCGCATTTTTTTTTTTTACCTCTTCAAAACTCCAACTTTTTATTTTTTTTTACCTCTTCAAAACTCAATTTTTTTTAATTTTTTTTTACCTCTTCAAAACTCCACAATTTTTTTTTTTTTTTTTTTTTTACCTCTTCAAAACTCCAACTTTTTTTTTTTTTTAACTCTTCAAAACTCCAACTTTTTTTTTTTTTTTTTTTACCTCTTCAAAACTCCAACATTGATTTTTTGTTCCTTTTTTTACCTCTTCAAAACTCCACAATTTTTTTTTTTTTTTTTACCTCTTCAAAACTCCAACTTTTTTTTTTTTTTACCTCTTCAAAACTCCACAATTTTTTTTACCTCTTCAATACTCCACAATTTTTTATTTATCTTTTTTACCTCTTCAAAACTCCACATTTTTTTTTTTTTTTTACCTCTTCAAAACTCCTAAATTTTTTTTTTTTTTTACCTCTTCAAAACTCCACAATTTTTTTTTTTTTTTTTTTTACCTCTGCAAAACTCCAACATTGATTTTTTGTTCCTTTTTTTTACCTCTTCAAAACTCCAACTTTTTTCTTTTTTTTTTACCTCTTCAAAACTCCAACTTTTTTTTTTTTTTTACCTCTTCAAAACTCCACTTTTTTTTTTTTTTTACCTCTTCAAAACTCCTAAATTTTTTTTTTTTTTTTTACCTCTTCAAAACTCCAACTTTTTTTTTTTTTTACCTCTTCAAAACTCCACAAATTTTTTTTATATTTTTTTTACCTCTTCAAAACTCCACCATTTTTTTTTTTACCTCTTCAAAACTCCAACTTTTTTTTTTTTTAACTCTTCAAAACTCCAACTTTTTATTTTTTTTTACCTCTTCAAAACTCAATTTTTTTTTTTTTTTTTTTTACCTCTTCAAAACTCCAACTTTTTTTTTTTTTTTTTTACCTCTTCAAAACTCCAACATTGATTTTTTGTTCCTTTTTTTACCTCTTCAAAACTCAATTTTTTTTTTTTTTTTTACCTCTTCAAAACTCCAACATTTTTTTTTTTTTACCTCTTCAAAACTCAATTTTTTTTAATTTTTTTTTATCTCTTCAAAACTCCAACATTGATTTTTTGTTCCTTTTTTTACCTCTTCAAAACTCCAATTTTTTTTTTTTTTTTTTTTACCTCTTCAAAACTCCAACTTTTTTTTTTTTTTTTTTTACCTCTTCAAAACTCCAACATTGATTTTTTGTTCCTTTTTTTACCTCTTCAAAACTCTATTTTTTTTTTTTTTTTTTACCTCTTCAAAACTCCAACATTTTTCTTTTTTTACCTCTTCAAAACTCAATTTTTTTTTTTTTTTTTTTATCTCTTCAAAACTCCAACATTGATTTTTTGTTCCTTTTTTTACCTCTTCAAAACTCCACAATTTTTTTTTTTTTTTTTTTTTTACCTCTTCAAAACTCCAATTTTTTTTTTTTTTTTTACCTCTTCAAAACTCAATTTTTTTTTTTTTTTTTTTATCTCTTCAAAACTCCAACATTGATTTTTTGTTCCTTTTTTTACCTCTTCAAAACTCCACAATTTTTTTTTTTTTTTTTTTTTACCTCTTCAAAACTCCAACTTTTTTTTTTTTTTTTTTTACCTCTTCAAAACTCCAACATTGATTTTTTGTTCCTTTTTTTACCTCTTCAAAACTCAATTTTTTTTTTTTTTTTTTACCTCTTCAAAACTCCAACATTTTTCTTTTTTTACCTCTTCAAAACTCAATTTTTTTTTTTTTTTTTTTATCTCTTCAAAACTCCAACATTGATTTTTTGTTCCTTTTTTTACCTCTTCAAAACTCCACAATTTTTTTTTTTTTTTTTTTTTACCTCTTCAAAACTCCAACTTTTTTTTTTTTTTTTTTTTACCTCTTCAAAACTCCAACATTGATTTTTTGTTCCTTTTTTTACCTCTTCAAAACTCCAACTTTTTATTTTTTTTTACCTCTTCAAAACTCAATTTTTTTTTATTTTTTTTTTTACCTCTTCAAAACTCCAACATTGATTTTTGTTCCTTTTTTTACCTCTTCAAAACTCCAAATTTTTTTTTTTTTTTTTTTACCTCTTCAAAACTCCAACTTTTTTTTTTTTTTTTTTTACCTCTTCAAAACTCCAACTTTTTTTTTTTTTTTTTTACCTCTTCAAAACTCCAACATTGATTTTTTGTTCCTTTTTTTACCTCTTCAAACCTCAATTTTTTTTATTTTTTTTTACCTCTTCAAAACTCCAACATTTTTTTTTTTTTACCTCTTAAAAACTCAATTTTTTTTTTTTTTTTTTTATCTCTTCAAAACTCCAACATTGATTTTTTGTTCCTTTTTTTACCTCTTCAAAACTCCACACTTTTTTTTTTTTTTTTTTTTTACCTCTTCAAAACTCCAACTTTTTATTTTTTTTTACCTCTTCAAAACTCCAACTTTTTTTTTTTTTTAACTCTTCAAAACTCCAACTTTTTATTTTTTTTTACCTCTTCAAAACTCAATTTTTTTTTTTTTTTTTTTACCTCTTCAAAACTCCAACATTTTTCTTTTTTTACCTCTTCAAAACTCAATTTTTTTTTTTTTTTTTTTATCTCTTCAAAACTCCAACATTGATTTTTTTGTTCCTTTTTTTACCTCTTCAAAACTCCACAATTTTTTTTTTTTTTTTTTTTTACCTCTTCAAAACTCCAATTTTTTTTTTTTTTTTTTACCTCTTCAAAACTCAATTTTTTTTTTTTTTTTTTAATCTCTTCAAAACTCCAACATTGATTTTTTGTTCCTTTTTTTACCTCTTCAAAACTCCACAATTTTTTTTTTTTTTTTTTTTTACCTCTTCAAAACTCCAACTTTTTTTTTTTTTTTTTTTACCTCTTCAAAACTCCAACATTGATTTTTTGTTCCTTTTTTTACCTCTTCAAAACTCATTTTTTTTTTTTTTTTTTTACCTCTTCAAAACTCCAACATTTTTCTTTTTTTACCTCTTCAAAACTCAATTTTTTTTTTTTTTTTTTATCTCTTCAAAACTCCAACATTGATTTTTTGTTCCTTTTTTTACCTCTTCAAAACTCCACAATTTTTTTTTTTTTTTTTTTTACCTCTTCAAAACTCCAACTTTTTTTTTTTTTTTTTTTACCTCTTCAAAACTCAATTTTTTTTTTTTTTTTTTTATCTCTTCAAAACTCCAACATTGATTTTTTGTTCCTTTTTTTACCTCTTCAAAACTCCACAATTTTTTTTTTTTTTTTTTTTTACCTCTTCAAAACTCCAACTTTTTTTTTTTTTTTAACTCTTCAAAACTCCAACTTTTTTTTTTTTTTTTTTTTACCTCTTCAAAACTCCAACTTTTTATTTTTTTTTACCTCTTCAAAACTCAATTTTTTTTTTTTTTTTTTTTTTACCTATTCAAAACTCCAACATTGATTTTTGTTCCTTTTTTTACCTCTTCAAAACTCCAATTTTTTTTTTTTTTTTTTTTACCTCTTCAAAACTCCAACATTGATTTTTTGTTCCTTTTTTTACCTCTTCAAAACTCAATTTTTTTTTTTTTTTTTTACCTCTTCAAAACTCCAACATTTTTCTTTTTTTACCTCTTCAAAACTCAATTTTTTTTTTTTTTTTTTATCTCTTCAAAACTCCAACATTGATTTTTTGTTCCTTTTTTTACCTCTTCAAAACTCCACAATTTTTTTTTATTTTTTTTTTACCTCTTCAAAACTCCAACTTTTTTTTTTTTTTTTTTTACCTCTTCAAAACTCCAACATTGATTTTTTGTTCCTTTTTTTACCTCTTCAAAACTCCAACTTTTTATTTTTTTTTACCTCTTCAAAACTCAATTTTTTTTTTTTTTTTTTTTTTACCTCTTCAAAACTCCAACATTGATTTTTGTTCCTTTTTTTACCTCTTCAAAACTCCAAATTTTTTTTTTTTTTTTTTTACCTCTTCAAAACTCCAACTTTTTTTTTTTTTTTTTTTACCTCTTCAAAACTCCAACTTTTTTTTTTTTTTTTTTACCTCTTCAAAACTCCAACATTGATTTTTTGTTCCTTTTTTTACCTCTTCAAACCTCAATTTTTTTTATTTTTTTTTACCTCTTCAAAACTCCAACATTTTTTTTTTTTTACCTCTTAAAAACTCAATTTTTTTTTTTTTTTTTTTATCTCTTCAAAACTCCAACATTGATTTTTTGTTCCTTTTTTTACCTCTTCAAAACTCCACACTTTTTTTTTTTTTTTTTTTTACCTCTTCAAAACTCCAACTTTTTATTTTTTTTTACCTCTTCAAAACTCCAACTTTTTTTTTTTTTTAACTCTTCAAAACTCCAACTTTTTATTTTTTTTTACCTCTTCAAAACTCAATTTTTTTTTTTTTTTTTACCTCTTCAAAACTCCAACTTTTTTTTTTTTTTTTTTACCTCTTCAAAACTCCAACATTGATTTTTTGTTCCTTTTTTTACCTCTTCAAAACTCAATTTTTTTTTTTTTTTTACCTCTTCAAAACTCCAACATTTTTTTTTTTTACCTCTTCAAAACTCCACAATTTTTTTTTTTTTTTTTTTTTACCTCTTCAAAACTCTATTTTTTTTTTTTTTTTTTACCTCTTCAAAACTCCAACATTTTTTTTTTTTACCTCTTCAAAACTCAATTTTTTTTAATTTTTTTTTATCTCTTCAAAACTCCAACATTTTTTTTTTTTTTTAACTCTTCAAAACTCCACATTTTTTTTTTTTTACCTCTTCAAAACTCCTAAATTTTTTTTTTTTTTTTTACCTCTTCAAAACTCCAACTTTTTTTTTTTTTTTACCTCTTCAAAACTCCACAAATTTTTTTTATATTTTTTTTACCTCTTCAAAACTCCACAATTTTTTTTTTTACCTCTTCAAAACTCCACAATTTTTTTTTTTTTTTTTTTTACCTCTTCAAAACTCCAACTTTTTTTTTTTTTTAACTCTTCAAAACTCCAACTTTTTTTTTTTTTTTTTTTACCTCTTCAAAACTCCAACTTTTTATTTTTTTTTACCTCTTCAAAACTCAATTTTTTTTTATTTTTTTTATTTACCTCTTCAAAACTCCAACATTGATTTTTGTTCCTTTTTTTACCTCTTCAAAACTCCACATTTTTTTTTTATTTTTTTTTACCTCTTCAAAACTCCAACTTTTTTTTTTTTTTTTTTTACCTCTTCAAAACTCCAACTTTTTTTTTTTTTTTTTACCTCTTCAAAACTCCAACATTGATTTTTTGTTCCTTTTTTTACCTCTTCAAAACTCAATTTTTTTTTTTTTTTTTTACCTCTTCAAAACTCCAACATTTTTCTTTTTTTAACCTCTTCAAAACTCAATTTTTTTTTTTTTTTTTTTATCTCTTCAAAACTCCAACATTGATTTTTTGTTCCTTTTTTTACCTCTTCAAAACTCCACAATTTTTTTTTTTTTTTTTTTTACCTCTTCAAAACTCTATTTTTTTTTTTTTTTTTTTACCTCTTCAAAACTCCAACATTTTTTTTTTTTACCTCTTCAAAACTCCAACATTTTTCTTTTTTTACCTCTTCAAAACTCAATTTTTTTTTATTTTTTTTTATCTCTTCAAAACTCCAACATTGATTTTTTGTTCCTTTTTTTACCTCTTCAAAACTCCAATTTTTTTTTTTTTTTTTTTTACCTCTTCAAAACTCCAACTTTTTTTTTTTTTTTTTTACCTCTTCAAAACTCCAACTTTTTTTTTTTTTTTTTTTTACCTCTTCAAAACTCAATTTTTTTTTATTTTTTTTTTTACCTCTTCAAAACTCCAACATTGATTTTTGTTCCTTTTTTTACCTCTTCAAAACTCCAAATTTTTTTTTTTTTTTTTTTTACCTCTTCAAAACTCCAACTTTTTTTTTTTTTTTTTTTACCTCTTCAAAACTCCAACATTGATTTTTTGTTCCTTTTTTTACCTCTTCAAAACTCAATTTTTTTTTTTTTTTTTACCTCTTCAAAACTCCAACATTTTTCTTTTTTTACCTCTTCAAAACTCAATTTTTTTTTTTTTTTTTTTATCTCTTCAAAACTCCAACATTGATTTTTTGTTCCTTTTTTTACCTCTTCAAAACTCCACAATTTTTTTTTTTTTTTTTTTTTTACCTCTTCAAAACTCCAACTTTTTTTTTTTTTTTTTTTACCTCTTCAAAACTCCAACATTGATTTTTTGTTCCTTTTTTTACCTCTTCAAAACTCCAACTTTTTATTTTTTTTTACCTCTTCAAAACTCAATTTTTTTTTTTTTTTTTTTTTACCTCTTCAAAACTCCAACATTGATTTTTTGTTCCTTTTTTTACCTCTTCAAAACTCCACAATTTTTTTTTTTTTTTTTTTTTACCTCTTCAAAACTCCAACATTTTTCTTTTTTTACCTCTTCAAAACTCAATTTTTTTTTTTTTTTTTTTATCTCTTCAAAACTCCAACATTGATTTTTTGTTCCTTTTTTTACCTCTTCAAAACTCAATTTTTTTTTTTTTTTTTACCTCTTCAAAACTCCAACATTTTTTTTTTTTTACCTCTTCAAAACTCAATTTTTTTTAATTTTTTTTTATCTCTTCAAAACTCCAACATTGATTTTTTGTTCCTTTTTTTACCTCTTCAAAACTCCAATTTTTTTTTTTTTTTTTTTTACCTCTTCAAAACTCCAACTTTTTTTTTTTTTTTTTTTACCTCTTCAAAACTCCAACATTGATTTTTTGTTCCTTTTTTTACCTCTTCAAAACTCTATTTTTTTTTTTTTTTTTTACCTCTTCAAAACTCCAACATTTTTCTTTTTTTACCTCTTCAAAACTCAATTTTTTTTTTTTTTTTTTTATCTCTTCAAAACTCCAACATTGATTTTTTGTTCCTTTTTTTACCTCTTCAAAACTCCACAATTTTTTTTTTTTTTTTTTTTTACCTCTTCAAAACTCCAATTTTTTTTTTTTTTTTTTACCTCTTCAAAACTCAATTTTTTTTTATTTTTTTTTATCTCTTCAAAACTCCAACATTGATTTTTTGTTCCTTTTTTTACCTCTTCAAAACTCCACAATTTTTTTTTTTTTTTTTTTTACCTCTTCAAAACTCCAACTTTTTTTTTTTTTTTTTTTACCTCTTCAAAACTCCAACATTGATTTTTTGTTCCTTTTTTTACCTCTTCAAAACTCAATTTTTTTTTTTTTTTTTTACCTCTTCAAAACTCCAACATTTTTCTTTTTTTACCTCTTCAAAACTCAATTTTTTTTTTTTTTTTTTTATCTCTTCAAAACTCCAACATTGATTTTTTGTTCCTTTTTTTACCTCTTCAAAACTCCACAATTTTTTTTTTTTTTTTTTTTTTACCTCTTCAAAACTCCAACTTTTTTTTTTTTTTTTTTTACCTCTTCAAAACTCCAACATTGATTTTTTGTTCCTTTTTTTACCTCTTCAAAACTCCAACTTTTTATTTTTTTTTACCTCTTCAAAACTCAATTTTTTTTTTTTTTTTTTTTTTACCTCTTCAAAACTCCAACATTGATTTTTGTTCCTTTTTTTACCTCTTCAAAACTCCAAATTTTTTTTTTTTTTTTTTTTACCTCTTCAAAACTCCAACTTTTTTTTTTTTTTTTTTTACCTCTTCAAAACTCCAATTTTTTTTTTTTTTTTTTTTACCTCTTCAAAACTCCAACTTTTTTTTTTTTTTTTTTTACCTCTTCAAAACTCCAACATTGATTTTTTACCTCTTCAAAACTCTATTTTTTTTTTTTTTTTTTACCTCTTCAAAACTCCAACATTTTTCTTTTTTTACCTCTTCAAAACTCAATTTTTTTTTTTTTTTTTTTATCTCTTCAAAACTCCAACATTGATTTTTTGTTCCTTTTTTTACCTCTTCAAAACTCCACAATTTTTTTTTTTTTTTTTTTTACCTCTTCAAAACTCCAATTTTTTTTTTTTTTTTTACCTCTTCAAAACTCAATTTTTTTTTTTTTTTTTTATCTCTTCAAAACTCCAACATTGATTTTTTGTTCCTTTTTTTACCTCTTCAAAACTCCACAATTTTTTTTTTTTTTTTTTTTTACCTCTTCAAAACTCCAACTTTTTTTTTTTTTTTTTTTACCTCTTCAAAACTCCAACATTGATTTTTTGTTCCTTTTTTTACCTCTTCAAAACTCAATTTTTTTTTTTTTTTTTTACCTCTTCAAAACTCCAACATTTTTCTTTTTTTACCTCTTCAAAACTCAATTTTTTTTTTTTTTTTTTTATCTCTTCAAAACTCCAACATTGATTTTTTGTTCCTTTTTTTACCTCTTCAAAACTCCACAATTTTTTTTTTTTTTTTTTTTACCTCTTCAAAACTCCAACTTTTTTTTTTTTTTAACTCTTCAAAACTCCAACTTTTTTTTTTTTTTTTTTTACCTCTTCAAAACTCCAACTTTTTTTTTTTTTTACCTCTTCAAAACTCAATTTTTTTTATTTTTTTTTTATCTCTTCAAAACTCCAACATTGATTTTTTGTTCCTTTTTTTACCTCTTCAAAACTCCACAATTTTTTTTTTTTTTTTTTTTTACCTCTTCAAAACTCCAACTTTTTTTTTTTTTTTTTTTACCTCTTCAAAACTCCAACATTGATTTTTTGTTCCTTTTTTTACCTCTTCAAAACTCAATTTTTTTTTTTTTTTTTTACCTCTTCAAAACTCCAACATTTTTCTTTTTTTACCTCTTCAAAACTCAATTTTTTTTTTTTTTTTTTTATCTCTTCAAAACTCCAACATTGATTTTTTGTTCCTTTTTTTACCTCTTCAAAACTCCACAATTTTTTTTTTTTTTTTTTTTTACCTCTTCAAAACTCCAACTTTTTTTTTTTTTTTTTTTACCTCTTCAAAACTCAATTTTTTTTTTTTTTTTTTATCTCTTCAAAACTCCAACATTGATTTTTTGTTCCTTTTTTTACCTCTTCAAAACTCCACAATTTTTTTTTTTTTTTTTTTTACCTCTTCAAAACTCCAACTTTTTTTTTTTTTTTTTTTACCTCTTCAAAACTCCAACATTGATTTTTTGTTCCTTTTTTTACCTCTTCAAAACTCAATTTTTTTTTTTTTTTTTACCTCTTCAAAACTCCAACATTTTTCTTTTTTTACCTCTTCAAAACTCAATTTTTTTTTTTTTTTTTTTATCTCTTCAAAACTCCAACATTGATTTTTTGTTCCTTTTTTTACCTCTTCAAAACTCCACAATTTTTTTTTTTTTTTTTTTTACCTCTTCAAAACTCCAACTTTTTTTTTTTTTTAACTCTTCAAAACTCCAACTTTTTTTTTTTTTTTTTTTACCTCTTCAAAACTCCAACTTTTTTTTTTTTTTTACCTCTTCAAAACTCAATTTTTTTTTTTTTTTTTTTTTTACCTCTTCAAAACTCCAACATTGATTTTTGTTCCTTTTTTTACCTCTTCAAAACTCCACAATTTTTTTTTTTTTTTTTTTTACCTCTTCAAAACTCCAACTTTTTTTTTTTTTTAACTCTTCAAAACTCCAACTTTTTTTTTTTTTTTTTTTACCTCTTCAAAACTCCAACTTTTTATTTTTTTTTACCTCTTCAAAACTCAATTTTTTTTTTTTTTTTTTTTTACCTCTTCAAAACTCCAACATTGATTTTTGTTCCTTTTTTTACCTCTTCAAAACTCCAAATTTTTTTTTTTTTTTTTTTTACCTCTTCAAAACTCCAACATTGATTTTTTGTTCCTTTTTTTACCTCTTCAAAACTCAATTTTTTTTTTTTTTTTTACCTCTTCAAAACTCCAACATTTTTCTTTTTTTACCTCTTCAAAACTCAATTTTTTTTTTTTTTTTTTTATCTCTTCAAAACTCCAACATTGATTTTTTGTTCCTTTTTTTACCTCTTCAAAACTCCACAATTTTTTTTTTTTTTTTTTTTTACCTCTTCAAAACTCCAACTTTTTTTTTTTTTTTTTTTACCTCTTCAAAACTCCAACATTGATTTTTTGTTCCTTTTTTTACCTCTTCAAAACTCCAACTTTTTATTTTTTTTTACCTCTTCAAAACTCAATTTTTTTTTTTTTTTTTTTTTACCTCTTCAAAACTCCAACATTGATTTTTGTTCCTTTTTTTACCTCTTCAAAACTCCAAATTTTTTTTTTTTTTTTTTTTACCTCTTCAAAACTCCAACTTTTTTTTTTTTTTTTTTACCTCTTCAAAACTCCAACTTTTTTTTTTTTTTTTTTACCTCTTCAAAACTCCAACATTGATTTTTTGTTCCTTTTTTTACCTCTTCAAACCTCATTTTTTTTTATTTTTTTTTACCTCTTCAAAACTCCAACATTTTTTTTTTTTTACCTCTTAAAAACTCAATTTTTTTTTATTTTTTTTTATCTCTTCAAAACTCCAACATTGATTTTTTGTTCCTTTTTTTACCTCTTCAAAACTCCACAATTTTTTTTTTTTTTTTTTTTTACCTCTTCAAAACTCCAACTTTTTATTTTTTTTTACCTCTTCAAAACTCCAACTTTTTTTTTTTTTTAACTCTTCAAAACTCCAACTTTTTTTTTTTTTTACCTCTTCAAAACTCAATTTTTTTTTTTTTTTTTTTTACCTCTTCAAAACTCCAACTTTTTTTTTTTTTTTTTTACCTCTTCAAAACTCCAACATTGATTTTTTGTTCCTTTTTTTACCTCTTCAAAACTCAATTTTTTTTTTTTTTTTTACCTCTTCAAAACTCCAACATTTTTTTTTTTTTACCTCTTCAAAACTCAATTTTTTTTTTTTTTTTTTATCTCTTCAAAACTCCAACATTGATTTTTTGTTCCTTTTTTTACCTCTTCAAAACTCCACAATTTTTTTTTTTTTTTTTTTTTACCTCTTCAAAACTCTATTTTTTTTTTTTTTTTTTTACCTCTTCAAAACTCCAACATTTTTTTTTTTTACCTCTTCAAAACTCAATTTTTTTTAATTTTTTTTTATCTCTTCAAAACTCCAACATTTTTTTTTTTTTTTAACTCTTCAAAACTCCACATTTTTTTTTTTTACCTCTTCAAAACTCCTACATTTTTTTTTTTTTTTTTACCTCTTCAAAACTCCAACTTTTTTTTTTTTTTTACCTCTTCAAAACTCCACAAATTTTTTTTATATTTTTTTACCTCTTCAAAACTCCACAATTTTTTTTTTTACCTCTTCAAAACTCCACAATTTTTTTTTATTTTTTTTTTACCTCTTCAAAACTCCAACTTTTTTTTTTTTTTAACTCTTCAAAACTCCAACTTTTTTTTTTTTTTTTTTTACCTCTTCAAAACTCCAACTTTTTATTTTTTTTTACCTCTTCAAAACTCAATTTTTTTTTATTTTTTTTATTTACCTCTTCAAAACTCCAACATTGATTTTTGTTCCTTTTTTTACCTCTTCAAAACTCCACATTTTTTTTAAATTTTTTTTTACCTCTTCAAAACTCCAACTTTTTTTTTTTTTTTTTTTACCTCTTCAAAACTCCAACTTTTTTTTTTTTTTTTTACCTCTTCAAAACTCCAACATTGATTTTTTGTTCCTTTTTTTACCTCTTCAAAACTCAATTTTTTTTTTTTTTTTTACCTTTTCAAAACTCCAACATTTTTCTTTTTTTACCTCTTCAAAACTCAATTTTTTTTTATTTTTTTTTATCTCTTCAAAACTCCAACATTGATTTTTTGTTCCTTTTTTTACCTCTTCAAAACTCCACAATTTTTTTTTTTTTTTTTTTTACCTCTTCAAAACTCCAACTTTTTTTTTTTTTTTACCTCTTCAAAACTCCAACATTGATTTTTGTTCCTTTTTTTACCTCTTCAAAACTCCAACATTGATTTTTTGTTCCTTTTTTTACCTCTTCAAAACTCCACAATTTTTTTTTTTTTTTTTTTTTACCTCTTCAAAACTCTATTTTTTTTTTTTTTTTTTTACCTCTTCAAAACTCCAACATTTTTTTTTTTTACCTCTTCAAAACTCAATTTTTTTTAATTTTTTTTTATCTCTTCAAAACTCCAACATTTTTTTTTTTTTTTAACTCTTCAAAACTCCACATTTTTTTTTTTTACCTCTTCAAAACTCCTACATTTTTTTTTTTTTACCTCTTCAAAACTCCTAAATTTTTTTTTTTTTTTTTACCTCTTCAAAACTCCACAAATTTTTTTTATATTTTTTTTACCTCTTCAAAACTCCACAATTTTTTTTTTTACCTCTTCAAAACTCCACAATTTTTTTTTATTTTTTTTTTACCTCTTCAAAACTCCAACTTTTTTTTTTTTTTAACTCTTCAAAACTCCAACTTTTTTTTTTTTTTTTTTACCTCTTCAAAACTCCAACTTTTTATTTTTTTTTACCTCTTCAAAACTCAATTTTTTTTAATTTTTTTTATTTACCTCTTCAAAACTCCAACATTGATTTTTGTTCCTTTTTTTACCTCTTCAAAACTCCACATTTTTTTTAAATTTTTTTTTACCTCTTCAAAACTCCAACTTTTTTTTTTTTTTTTTTACCTCTTCAAAACTCCAACTTTTTTTCTTTTTTTTTTACCTCTTCAAAACTCCAACATTGATTTTTTGTTCCTTTTTTTACCTCTTCAAAACTCAATTTTTTTTTTTTTTTTTACCTCTTCAAAACTCCAACATTTTTCTTTTTTTACCTCTTCAAAACTCAATTTTTTTTTATTTTTTTTTATCTCTTCAAAACTCCAACATTGATTTTTTGTTCCTTTTTTTACCTCT
The DNA here is from genome assembly GCF_982586985.1 of Callionymus lyra. Lineage (NCBI taxonomy): Eukaryota > Metazoa > Chordata > Actinopteri > Syngnathiformes > Callionymidae > Callionymus > Callionymus lyra. The sequence goes on from NW_028258692.1 coordinate 51,326, forward strand.
TCATAACTCCAATTTTTTTTTTTTTTTTTTTTTACCTCTTCAAAACTCCAACTTTTTTTTTTTTTTTTTTACCTCTTCAAAACTCCAACTTTTTTTTTTTTTTTTTTTTACCTCTTCAAAACTCCACAAATTTTTTTATATTTTTTTTACCTCTTCAAAACTCCACAATTTTTTATTTATTTTTTTTACCTCTTCAAAACTCCGCATTTTTTTTTTTTACCTCTTCAAAACTCCAACTTTTTATTTTTTTTTACCTCTTCAAAACTCAATTTTTTTTAATTTTTTTTTACCTCTTCAAAACTCCACAATTTTTTTTTTTTTTTTTTTTTTACCTCTTCAAAACTCCAACTTTTTTTTTTTTTTAACTCTTCAAAACTCCAACTTTTTTTTTTTTTTTTTTTACCTCTTCAAAACTCCAACATTGATTTTTTGTTCCTTTTTTTACCTCTTCAAAACTCCACAATTTTTTTTTTTTTTTTTACCTCTTCAAAACTCCAACTTTTTTTTTTTTTTACCTCTTCAAAACTCCACAATTTTTTTTACCTCTTCAATACTCCACAATTTTTTATTTATCTTTTTTACCTCTTCAAAACTCCACAAATTTTTTTATATTTTTTTTACCTCTTCAAAACTCCACAATTTTTTATTTATTTTTTTTACCTCTTCAAAACTCCGCATTTTTTTTTTTTACCTCTTCAAAACTCCAACTTTTTATTTTTTTTTACCTCTTCAAAACTCAATTTTTTTTAATTTTTTTTTACCTCTTCAAAACTCCACAATTTTTTTTTTTTTTTTTTTTTTACCTCTTCAAAACTCCAACTTTTTTTTTTTTTTAACTCTTCAAAACTCCAACTTTTTTTTTTTTTTTTTTTACCTCTTCAAAACTCCAACATTGATTTTTTGTTCCTTTTTTTACCTCTTCAAAACTCCACAATTTTTTTTTTTTTTTTTACCTCTTCAAAACTCCAACTTTTTTTTTTTTTTACCTCTTCAAAACTCCACAATTTTTTTTACCTCTTCAATACTCCACAATTTTTTATTTATCTTTTTTACCTCTTCAAAACTCCACATTTTTTTTTTTTTTTTACCTCTTCAAAACTCCTAAATTTTTTTTTTTTTTTACCTCTTCAAAACTCCACAATTTTTTTTTTTTTTTTTTTTACCTCTGCAAAACTCCAACATTGATTTTTTGTTCCTTTTTTTTACCTCTTCAAAACTCCAACTTTTTTCTTTTTTTTTTACCTCTTCAAAACTCCAACTTTTTTTTTTTTTTTACCTCTTCAAAACTCCACTTTTTTTTTTTTTTTACCTCTTCAAAACTCCTAAATTTTTTTTTTTTTTTTTACCTCTTCAAAACTCCAACTTTTTTTTTTTTTTACCTCTTCAAAACTCCACAAATTTTTTTTATATTTTTTTTACCTCTTCAAAACTCCACCATTTTTTTTTTTACCTCTTCAAAACTCCAACTTTTTTTTTTTTTAACTCTTCAAAACTCCAACTTTTTATTTTTTTTTACCTCTTCAAAACTCAATTTTTTTTTTTTTTTTTTTTACCTCTTCAAAACTCCAACTTTTTTTTTTTTTTTTTTACCTCTTCAAAACTCCAACATTGATTTTTTGTTCCTTTTTTTACCTCTTCAAAACTCAATTTTTTTTTTTTTTTTTACCTCTTCAAAACTCCAACATTTTTTTTTTTTTACCTCTTCAAAACTCAATTTTTTTTAATTTTTTTTTATCTCTTCAAAACTCCAACATTGATTTTTTGTTCCTTTTTTTACCTCTTCAAAACTCCAATTTTTTTTTTTTTTTTTTTTACCTCTTCAAAACTCCAACTTTTTTTTTTTTTTTTTTTACCTCTTCAAAACTCCAACATTGATTTTTTGTTCCTTTTTTTACCTCTTCAAAACTCTATTTTTTTTTTTTTTTTTTACCTCTTCAAAACTCCAACATTTTTCTTTTTTTACCTCTTCAAAACTCAATTTTTTTTTTTTTTTTTTTATCTCTTCAAAACTCCAACATTGATTTTTTGTTCCTTTTTTTACCTCTTCAAAACTCCACAATTTTTTTTTTTTTTTTTTTTACCTCTTCAAAACTCCAATTTTTTTTTTTTTTTTTTACCTCTTCAAAACTCAATTTTTTTTTTTTTTTTTTATCTCTTCAAAACTCCAACATTGATTTTTTGTTCCTTTTTTTACCTCTTCAAAACTCCACAATTTTTTTTTTTTTTTTTTTTACCTCTTCAAAACTCCAACTTTTTTTTTTTTTTTTTTACCTCTTCAAAACTCCAACATTGATTTTTTGTTCCTTTTTTTACCTCTTCAAAACTCAATTTTTTTTTTTTTTTTTTACCTCTTCAAAACTCCAACATTTTTCTTTTTTTACCTCTTCAAAACTCAATTTTTTTTTTTTTTTTTTATCTCTTCAAAACTCCAACATTGATTTTTTGTTCCTTTTTTTACCTCTTCAAAACTCCACAATTTTTTTTTTTTTTTTTTTTTACCTCTTCAAAACTCCAACTTTTTTTTTTTTTTTTTTACCTCTTCAAAACTCCAACATTGATTTTTTGTTCCTTTTTTTACCTCTTCAAAACTCCAACTTTTTATTTTTTTTTACCTCTTCAAAACTCAATTTTTTTTATTTTTTTTTTTACCTCTTCAAAACTCCAACATTGATTTTTGTTCCTTTTTTTACCTCTTCAAAACTCCAAATTTTTTTTTTTTTTTTTTTTACCTCTTCAAAACTCCAACTTTTTTTTTTTTTTTTTTACCTCTTCAAAACTCCAACTTTTTTTTTTTTTTTTTTACCTCTTCAAAACTCCAACATTGATTTTTTGTTCCTTTTTTTACCTCTTCAAACCTCAATTTTTTTTATTTTTTTTTACCTCTTCAAAACTCCAACATTTTTTTTTTTTTACCTCTTAAAAACTCAATTTTTTTTTTTTTTTTTTATCTCTTCAAAACTCCAACATTGATTTTTTGTTCCTTTTTTTACCTCTTCAAAACTCCACACTTTTTTTTTTTTTTTTTTTTTACCTCTTCAAAACTCCAACTTTTTATTTTTTTTTACCTCTTCAAAACTCCAACTTTTTTTTTTTTTTAACTCTTCAAAACTCCAACTTTTTATTTTTTTTTACCTCTTCAAAACTCAATTTTTTTTTTTTTTTTTTACCTCTTCAAAACTCCAACATTTTTCTTTTTTTACCTCTTCAAAACTCAATTTTTTTTTTTTTTTTTTTATCTCTTCAAAACTCCAACATTGATTTTTTTGTTCCTTTTTTTACCTCTTCAAAACTCCACAATTTTTTTTTTTTTTTTTTTTTACCTCTTCAAAACTCCAATTTTTTTTTTTTTTTTTTACCTCTTCAAAACTCAATTTTTTTTTTTTTTTTTTTAATCTCTTCAAAACTCCAACATTGATTTTTTGTTCCTTTTTTTACCTCTTCAAAACTCCACAATTTTTTTTTTTTTTTTTTTTACCTCTTCAAAACTCCAACTTTTTTTTTTTTTTTTTTACCTCTTCAAAACTCCAACATTGATTTTTTGTTCCTTTTTTTACCTCTTCAAAACTCAATTTTTTTTTTTTTTTTTTACCTCTTCAAAACTCCAACATTTTTCTTTTTTTACCTCTTCAAAACTCAATTTTTTTTTTTTTTTTTATCTCTTCAAAACTCCAACATTGATTTTTTGTTCCTTTTTTTACCTCTTCAAAACTCCACAATTTTTTTTTTTTTTTTTTTACCTCTTCAAAACTCCAACTTTTTTTTTTTTTTTTTTACCTCTTCAAAACTCAATTTTTTTTTTTTTTTTTTTATCTCTTCAAAACTCCAACATTGATTTTTTGTTCCTTTTTTTACCTCTTCAAAACTCCACAATTTTTTTTTTTTTTTTTTTTTTACCTCTTCAAAACTCCAACTTTTTTTTTTTTTTAACTCTTCAAAACTCCAACTTTTTTTTTTTTTTTTTTTACCTCTTCAAAACTCCAACATTTTTTTTTTTTTACCTCTTAAAAACTCAATTTTTTTTTTTTTTTTTTTTATCTCTTCAAAACTCCAACATTGATTTTTTGTTCCTTTTTTTACCTCTTCAAAACTCCACAATTTTTTTTTTTTTTTTTTTTTTACCTCTTCAAAACTCCAACTTTTTATTTTTTTTTACCTCTTCAAAACTCCAACTTTTTTTTTTTTTTAACTCTTCAAAACTCCAACTTTTTTTTTTTTTTTACCTCTTCAAAACTCAATTTTTTTTTTTTTTTTTTTTTACCTCTTCAAAACTCCAACTTTTTTTTTTTTTTTTTTACCTCTTCAAAACTCCAACATTGATTTTTTGTTCCTTTTTTTACCTCTTCAAAACTCAATTTTTTTTTTTTTTTTTACCTCTTCAAAACTCCAACATTTTTTTTTTTTTACCTCTTCAAAACTCAATTTTTTTTTTTTTTTTTTTATCTCTTCAAAACTCCAACATTGATTTTTTGTTCCTTTTTTTACCTCTTCAAAACTCCACAATTTTTTTTTTTTTTTTTTTTTACCTCTTCAAAACTCTATTTTTTTTTTTTTTTTTTTACCTCTTCAAAACTCCAACATTTTTTTTTTTTTACCTCTTCAAAACTCAATTTTTTTTAATTTTTTTTTATCTCTTCAAAACTCCAACATTTTTTTTTTTTTTTAACTCTTCAAAACTCCACATTTTTTTTTTTTTACCTCTTCAAAACTCCTACATTTTTTTTTTTTTTTTACCTCTTCAAAACTCCAACTTTTTTTTTTTTTTTACCTCTTCAAAACTCCACAAATTTTTTTATATTTTTTTACCTCTTCAAAACTCCACAATTTTTTTTTTTTACCTCTTCAAAACTCCACAATTTTTTTTTATTTTTTTTTTACCTCTTCAAAACTCCAACTTTTTTTTTTTTTTAACTCTTCAAAACTCCAACTTTTTTTTTTTTTTTTTTACCTCTTCAAAACTCCAACTTTTTTTTTTTTTTTACCTCTTCAAAACTCAATTTTTTTTTATTTTTTTTATTTACCTCTTCAAAACTCCAACATTGATTTTTGTTCCTTTTTTTACCTCTTCAAAACTCCACATTTTTTTTAAATTTTTTTTTACCTCTTCAAAACTCCAACTTTTTTTTTTTTTTTTTTACCTCTTCAAAACTCCAACTTTTTTTTTTTTTTTTTTACCTCTTCAAAACTCCAACATTGATTTTTTGTTCCTTTTTTTACCTCTTCAAAACTCAATTTTTTTTTTTTTTTTTACCTTTTCAAAACTCCAACATTTTTCTTTTTTTACCTCTTCAAAACTCAATTTTTTTTTATTTTTTTTTATCTCTTCAAAACTCCAACATTGATTTTTTGTTCCTTTTTTTACCTCTTCAAAACTCCACAATTTTTTTTTTTTTTTTTTTTACCTCTTCAAAACTCCAACTTTTTTTTTTTTTTTACCTCTTCAAAACTCCAACATTGATTTTTGTTCCTTTTTTTACCTCTTCAAAACTCCAACATTGATTTTTTGTTCCTTTTTTTACCTCTTCAAAACTCCACAATTTTTTTTTTTTTTTTTTTTACCTCTTCAAAACTCTATTTTTTTTTTTTTTTTTTTACCTCTTCAAAACTCCAACATTTTTTTTTTTTACCTCTTCAAAACTCAATTTTTTTTAATTTTTTTTTATCTCTTCAAAACTCCAACATTTTTTTTTTTTTTTAACTCTTCAAAACTCCACATTTTTTTTTTTTACCTCTTCAAAACTCCTACATTTTTTTTTTTTTACCTCTTCAAAACTCCTAAATTTTTTTTTTTTTTTTTACCTCTTCAAAACTCCACAAATTTTTTTTATATTTTTTTTACCTCTTCAAAACTCCACAATTTTTTTTTTTACCTCTTCAAAACTCCACAATTTTTTTTTATTTTTTTTTTACCTCTTCAAAACTCCAACTTTTTTTTTTTTTTAACTCTTCAAAACTCCAACTTTTTTTTTTTTTTTTTTACCTCTTCAAAACTCCAACTTTTTATTTTTTTTTACCTCTTCAAAACTCAATTTTTTTTAATTTTTTTTATTTACCTCTTCAAAACTCCAACATTGATTTTTGTTCCTTTTTTTACCTCTTCAAAACTCCACATTTTTTTTAAATTTTTTTTTACCTCTTCAAAACTCCAACTTTTTTTTTTTTTTTTTTTACCTCTTCAAAACTCCAACTTTTTTTCTTTTTTTTTTACCTCTTCAAAACTCCAACATTGATTTTTTGTTCCTTTTTTTACCTCTTCAAAACTCAATTTTTTTTTTTTTTTTTTACCTCTTCAAAACTCCAACATTTTTCTTTTTTTACCTCTTCAAAACTCAATTTTTTTTTATTTTTTTTTATCTCTTCAAAACTCCAACATTGATTTTTTGTTCCTTTTTTTACCTCTTCATAACTCCAATTTTTTTTTTTTTTTTTTTTTACCTCTTCAAAACTCCAACTTTTTTTTTTTTTTTTTTACCTCTTCAAAACTCCAACTTTTTTTTTTTTTTTTTTTTTACCTCTTCAAAACTCCACAAATTTTTTTATATTTTTTTTACCTCTTCAAAACTCCACAATTTTTTATTTATTTTTTTTACCTCTTCAAAACTCCGCATTTTTTTTTTTTACCTCTTCAAAACTCCAACTTTTTATTTTTTTTTACCTCTTCAAAACTCAATTTTTTTTAATTTTTTTTACCTCTTCAAAACTCCACAATTTTTTTTTTTTTTTTTTTTTTACCTCTTCAAAACTCCAACTTTTTTTTTTTTTTAACTCTTCAAAACTCCAACTTTTTTTTTTTTTTTTTTTACCTCTTCAAAACTCCAACATTGATTTTTTTGTTCCTTTTTTTACCTCTTCAAAACTCCACCAATTTTTTTTTTTTTTTTTACCTCTTCAAAACTCCAACTTTTTTTTTTTTTTACCTCTTCAAAACTCCACAATTTTTTTTACCTCTTCAATACTCCACAATTTTTTATTTATCTTTTTTACCTCTTCAAAACTCCACAAATTTTTTTATATTTTTTTTACCTCTTCAAAACTCCACAATTTTTTATTTATTTTTTTTACCTCTTCAAAACTCCGCATTTTTTTTTTTTACCTCTTCAAAACTCCAACTTTTTATTTTTTTTTACCTCTTCAAAACTCAATTTTTTTTAATTTTTTTTTACCTCTTCAAAACTCCACAATTTTTTTTTTTTTTTTTTTTTTTACCTCTTCAAAACTCCAACTTTTTTTTTTTTTTAACTCTTCAAAACTCCAACTTTTTTTTTTTTTTTTTTTACCTCTTCAAAACTCCAACATTGATTTTTTGTTCCTTTTTTTACCTCTTCAAAACTCCACAATTTTTTTTTTTTTTTTTTACCTCTTCAAAACTCCAACTTTTTTTTTTTTTTACCTCTTCAAAACTCCACAATTTTTTTTACCTCTTCAATACTCCACAATTTTTTATTTATCTTTTTTACCTCTTCAAAACTCCACATTTTTTTTTTTTTTTTACCTCTTCAAAACTCCTAAATTTTTTTTTTTTTTTTTACCTCTTCAAAACTCCACAATTTTTTTTTTTTTTTTTTTTACCTCTGCAAAACTCCAACATTGATTTTTTGTTCCTTTTTTTTACCTCTTCAAAACTCCAACTTTTTTCTTTTTTTTTTACCTCTTCAAAACTCCAACTTTTTTTTTTTTTTTACCTCTTCAAAACTCCACTTTTTTTTTTTTTTTACCTCTTCAAAACTCCTAAATTTTTTTTTTTTTTTTTACCTCTTCAAAACTCCAACTTTTTTTTTTTTTTACCTCTTCAAAACTCCACAAATTTTTTTTATATTTTTTTTACCTCTTCAAAACTCCACCATTTTTTTTTTTACCTCTTCAAAACTCCAACTTTTTTTTTTTTTTAACTCTTCAAAACTCCAACTTTTTATTTTTTTTTACCTCTTCAAAACTCAATTTTTTTTTTTTTTTTTTTTACCTCTTCAAAACTCCAACTTTTTTTTTTTTTTTTTTACCTCTTCAAAACTCCAACATTGATTTTTTGTTCCTTTTTTTACCTCTTCAAAACTCAATTTTTTTTTTTTTTTTTTACCTC